>NW_027269173.1:0-32148 GCF_963676685.1 Mytilus edulis
CCCGTCGAGGGCTATGTTCCCAGCAGACATAGAATGGTTACTAGACTGTGGTTTGATATCGTAGCATGCAGTGCAAACTTAAATGTATAAATTATTCAATAAAAAAGGTGTACTATATCAATTTTTTGCAAATTTTTGTTTGTTATTACGAAAAAGCCCTGACAAAGACTTATTTTATGATTGAGTTGTTGCTTTAAATTTTTAAGAATTATTAGATTTTAATCTATGCAGAGCACAACTTCAAAATACTAGAAAAACGCCACAAGCCGCAAACGTATACTATACGTATATAACCAACCAGATTTTTGCCAATACCTTCTCCGAGGAAACTTTGCAAATTGGGTACTATATAAGGGTTTCAAACCCATTACATGGTATGCTTACCTCTGAAAACGAAGCTTGTTTTGTTACGATTTATGTCTGGAAAACAACTTTTTTTGTGTTTTTTGCTTTTTGTTTTGCTTTTGCATTGTTTTGATATAAATTATTTTATGAAGAAAAGGGGGATACCTTGAAATAGATTTTTCAAATGATAAACATCAGCTATAAAATGCGAAATAACTTCATTGTTTAGTAAATAAGCAACAACTTGTTGACACATAAAACAGTCATATGAATCATAGGAGATGCAGTGTATACATCAATTAAACAGCAAGCCAACAACACAAAACTGAACGGTTTGAAATTCGCTGTTTGTTTGTTTGTTTGTTTGTTGTATTATTTTAGAAGAATCTCAGTGTTAAAATATACACTTCTGTTCACGTGCAAGTGGTGGAGTTTCCAAAAAAAGAGTCTGTCTATTGTTGATATGAAAAAAGAAATAATCAAGAAAGCCGTGACGGAGTTTTTTTTCTTTTCTTTTCTGTTTGGTCATTTTCCTCTTCGTTTAGTTTGTGCTTATTTGTATGTGTCTGTAGAAAACTAGAGAGACTTACGTAGGTAGAGCTGTGCTAATTTTTCAAAACTGTTTGTGCGTTAATTCCTTTATGTTTTGTTTCGCTTGACACCACCAAGATAATATATAGACTATTTCGGGCCCGGTCACAAAGAACATACAAAAACGTAGTACATATTTTAGACAAAATGTAGTTCCTACGAGTAGCTGTAACTTTGTGCAAAAGTAAAAGAAAATGGATAACGAATTGATATCAATTGAAAGGCTCCACGTCATAAGGTGACGGTAGAGCCCGTGACGGAAGTTTCTCGTGAATGATAAAACAGATATATAAAAGTATGATGGGGCCAATGTTTGCCTTGTTGCCCAGATCGGAAGTACCTGTTCTTATACTATCCACTTTTCGGGAACCAGTGCGCTCTACTATGTAATATGTTGCTTTTTTTCATCACAGTCAAGTCGGGATCAAATAATTTTGCTATGAAATAACTGCCACTTTATTCTAACTTAAGTCGAAATAGCCATCAATGCTTAAAATTGCATAGTGGTTTTATTCCAGAAAATACATTTGAAGCAAGTGCGTGTCTGCAATTCTATTTCATTCTGTTTCTTTTTCTCTCCTTTTTTTCAGAAAAATACAAATAAAAGCTAATGTTTAAGTAGACTTGAGGTGAATTTCTAACACAATGGCTTTAATTTGCATGGACTATTTGCCACTGGACGTTAAGCAAAAACAATCAAATCAATCCACTATACTTGATGCAAAGAAACAATCGCAGTGCTTAGTCTATCCGATTTCTATGATAAATTTTGTCAGCGATTAGTGTACATGGACAATTAAGTACTGCGTTAATAAAAGGAGATGAGAGGTAATTGACAATGAGACAGCAACCCAACTACGGAAATAACTAAAAGAAATCTAGAGGGAGACGTGTAATCTGCAACAATAGACAGGTGTCCTTACAATATATCACATGAATTCTGTCAGATTTATATATATTTTTTTTCAGCCAGCAGTATTCACGTAATATTAAGTGTGAAATAGAAGGAGAATCGGATGTTGGTTATACGTTAATTGAACATCAGCCAAACGACAGAAAAAGAAAGAACATCTTGATGCTGACATTAAGTCTACGACAAATAGACAGGTCGAAACATTGTCGATATGTCTCGCTCTGAACTATCTCGATTCCATGCCAGAAATATATACTCAATTCTCTAAATAAAGGGAGAAAAGAGGGGGCATAACCATTAAGATATGATAAACGACCTTTGACGACAACGTACCTGACGTGGGACACACACACGTTTAACAAAATGTAAATGGGCTGTTATCATCAAACTTATTCTTTGAAATATTATTTTCAACAACACCCCCCCCCCCTTTTTATCGTACATCCTAAATTAAACAGAAAACGGAGTACTATCAACTAAGATTTAAATCTTTCGCCTCATCGTACGAACGGATTTGACTCCGTCCCGTCGAGGGCTATGTTCCCAGCAGACATAGAATGGTTACTAGACTGTGGTTTGATATCGTAGCATGCAGTGCAAACTTAAATGTATAAATTATTCAATAAAAAAGGTGTACTATATCAATTTTTTGCAAATTTTTGTTTGTTATTACGAAAAAGCCCTGACAAAGACTTATTTTATGATTGAGTTGTTGTTTTAAATTTTTAAGAATTATTAGATTTTAATCTATGCAGAGCACAACTTCAAAATACTAGAAAAACGCCACAAGCCGCAAACGTATACTATACGTATATAACCAACCAGATTTTTGCCAATACCTTCTCCGAGGAAACTTTGCAAATTGGGTACTATATAAGGGTTTCAAACCCATTACATGGTATGCTTACCTCTGAAAACGAAGCTTGTTTTGTTACGATTTATGTCTGGAAAACAACTTTTTTTGTGTTTTTTGCTTTTTGTTTTGCTTTTGCATTGTTTTGATATAAATTATTTTATGAAGAAAAGGGGGATACCTTGAAATAGATTTTTCAAATGATAAACATCAGCTATAAAATGCGAAATAACTTCATTGTTTAGTAAATAAGCAACAACTTGTTGACACATAAAACAGTCATATGAATCATAGGAGATGCAGTGTATACATCAATTAAACAGCAAGCCAACAACACAAAACTGAACGGTTTGAAATTCGCTGTTTGTTTGTTTGTTTGTTTGTTGTATTATTTTAGAAGAATCTCAGTGTTAAAATATACACTTCTGTTCACGTGCAAGTGGTGGAGTTTCCAAAAAAAGAGTCTGTCTATTGTTGATATGAAAAAAGAAATAATCAAGAAAGCCGTGACGGAGTTTTTTTTCTTTTCTTTTCTGTTTGGTCATTTTCCTCTTCGTTTAGTTTGTGCTTATTTGTATGTGTCTGTAGAAAACTAGAGAGACTTACGTAGGTAGAGCTGTGCTAATTTTTCAAAACTGTTTGTGCGTTAATTCCTTTATGTTTTGTTTCGCTTGACACCACCAAGATAATATATAGACTATTTCGGGCCCGGTCACAAAGAACATACAAAAACGTAGTACATATTTTAGACAAAATGTAGTTCCTACGAGTAGCTGTAACTTTGTGCAAAAGTAAAAGAAAATGGATAACGAATTGATATCAATTGAAAGGCTCCACGTCATAAGGTGACGGTAGAGCCCGTGACGGAAGTTTCTCGTGAATGATAAAACAGATATATAAAAGTATGATGGGGCCAATGTTTGCCTTGTTGCCCAGATCGGAAGTACCTGTTCTTATACTATCCACTTTTCGGGAACCAGTGCGCTCTACTATGTAATATGTTGCTTTTTTTCATCACAGTCAAGTCGGGATCAAATAATTTTGCTATGAAATAACTGCCACTTTATTCTAACTTAAGTCGAAATAGCCATCAATGCTTAAAATTGCATAGTGGTTTTATTCCAGAAAATACATTTGAAGCAAGTGCGTGTCTGCAATTCTATTTCATTCTGTTTCTTTTTCTCTCCTTTTTTTCAGAAAAATACAAATAAAAGCTAATGTTTAAGTAGACTTGAGGTGAATTTCTAACACAATGGCTTTAATTTGCATGGACTATTTGCCACTGGACGTTAAGCAAACACAATCAAATCAATCCACTATACTTGATGCAAAGAAACAATCGCAGTGCTTAGTCTATCCGATTTCTATGATAAATTTTGTCAGCGATTAGTGTACATGGACAATTAAGTACTGCGTTAATAAAAGGAGATGAGAGGTAATTGACAATGAGACAGCAACCCAACTACGGAAATAACTAAAAGAAATCTAGAGGGAGACGTGTAATCTGCAACAATAGACAGGTGTCCTTACAATATATCACATGAATTCTGTCAGATTTATATATATTTTTTTTCAGCCAGCAGTATTCACGTAATATTAAGTGTGAAATAGAAGGAGAATCGGATGTTGGTTATACGTTAATTGAACATCAGCCAAACGACAGAAAAAGAAAGAACATCTTGATGCTGACATTTAGTCTACGACAAATAGACAGGTCGAAACATTGTCGATATGTCTCGCTCTGAACTATCTCGATTCCATGCCAGAAATATATACTCAATTCTCTAAATAAAGGGAGAAAAGAGGGGGCATAACCATTAAGATATGATAAACGACCTTTGACGACAACGTACCTGACGTGGGACACACACACGTTTAACAAAATGTAAATGGGCTGTTATCATCAAACTTATTCTTTGAAATATTATTTTCAACAACACCCCCCCCCCCCCCCTTTTTATCGTACATCCTAAATTAAACAGAAAACGGAGTACTATCAACTAAGATTTAAATCTTTCGCCTCATCGTACGAACGGATTTGACTCCGTCCCGTCGAGGGCTATGTTCCCAGCAGACATAGAATGGTTACTAGACTGTGGTTTGATATCGTAGCATGCAGTGCAAACTTAAATGTATAAATTATTCAATAAAAAAGGTGTACTATATCAATTTTTTGCAAATTTTTGTTTGTTATTACGAAAAAGCCCTGACAAAGACTTATTTTATGATTGAGTTGTTGTTTTAAATTTTTAAGAATTATTAGATTTTAATCTATGCAGAGCACAACTTCAAAATACTAGAAAAACGCCACAAGCCGCAAACGTATACTATACGTATATAACCAACCAGATTTTTGCCAATACCTTCTCCGAGGAAACTTTGCAAATTGGGTACTATATAAGGGTTTCAAACCCATTACATGGTATGCTTACCTCTGAAAACGAAGCTTGTTTTGTTACGATTTATGTCTGGAAAACAACTTTTTTTGTGTTTTTTGCTTTTTGTTTTGCTTTTGCATTGTTTTGATATAAATTATTTTATGAAGAAAAGGGGGATACCTTGAAATAGATTTTTCAAATGATAAACATCAGCTATAAAATGCGAAATAACTTCATTGTTTAGTAAATAAGCAACAACTTGTTGACACATAAAACAGTCATATGAATCATAGGAGATGCAGTGTATACATCAATTAAACAGCAAGCCAACAACACAAAACTGAACGGTTTGAAATTCGCTGTTTGTTTGTTTGTTTGTTTGTTGTATTATTTTAGAAGAATCTCAGTGTTAAAATATACACTTCTGTTCACGTGCAAGTGGTGGAGTTTCCAAAAAAAGAGTCTGTCTATTGTTGATATGAAAAAAGAAATAATCAAGAAAGCCGTGACGGAGATTTTTTTCTTTTCTTTTCTGTTTGGTCATTTTCCTCTTCGTTTAGTTTGTGCTTATTTGTATGTGTCTGTAGAAAACTAGAGAGACTTACGTAGGTAGAGCTGTGCTAATTTTTCAAAACTGTTTGTGCGTTAATTCCTTTATGTTTTGTTTCGCTTGACACCACCAAGATAATATATAGACTATTTCGGGCCCGGTCACAAAGAACATACAAAAACGTAGTACATATTTTAGACAAAATGTAGTTCCTACGAGTAGCTGTAACTTTGTGCAAAAGTAAAAGAAAATGGATAACGAATTGATATCAATTGAAAGGCTCCACGTCATAAGGTGACGGTAGAGCCCGTGACGGAAGTTTCTCGTGAATGATAAAACAGATATATAAAAGTATGATGGGGCCAATGTTTGCCTTGTTGCCCAGATCGGAAGTACCTGTTCTTATACTATCCACTTTTCGGGAACCAGTGCGCTCTACTATGTAATATGTTGCTTTTTTTCATCACAGTCAAGTCGGGATCAAATAATTTTGCTATGAAATAACTGCCACTTTATTCTAACTTAAGTCGAAATAGCCATCAATGCTTAAAATTGCATAGTGGTTTTATTCCAGAAAATACATTTGAAGCAAGTGCGTGTCTGCAATTCTATTTCATTCTGTTTCTTTTTCTCTCCTTTTTTTCAGAAAAATACAAATAAAAGCTAATGTTTAAGTAGACTTGAGGTGAATTTCTAACACAATGGCTTTAATTTGCATGGACTATTTGCCACTGGACGTTAAGCAAAAACAATCAAATCAATCCACTATACTTGATGCAAAGAAACAATCGCAGTGCTTAGTCTATCCGATTTCTATGATAAATTTTGTCAGCGATTAGTGTACATGGACAATTAAGTACTGCGTTAATAAAAGGAGATGAGAGGTAATTGACAATGAGACAGCAACCCAACTACGGAAATAACTAAAAGAAATCTAGAGGGAGACGTGTAATCTGCAACAATAGACAGGTGTCCTTACAATATATCACATGAATTCTGTCAGATTTATATATATTTTTTTTCAGCCAGCAGTATTCACGTAATATTAAGTGTGAAATAGAAGGAGAATCGGATGTTGGTTATACGTTAATTGAACATCAGCCAAACGACAGAAAAAGAAAGAACATCTTGATGCTGACATTAAGTCTACGACAAATAGACAGGTCGAAACATTGTCGATATGTCTCGCTCTGAACTATCTCGATTCCATGCCAGAAATATATACTCAATTCTCTAAATAAAGGGAGAAAAGAGGGGGCATAACCATTAAGATATGATAAACGACCTTTGACGACAACGTACCTGACGTGGGACACACACACGTTTAACAAAATGTAAATGGGCTGTTATCATCAAACTTATTCTTTGAAATATTATTTTCAACAACACCCCCCCCCCCCCCCCCCCCCACCTTTTTATCGTACATCCTAAATTAAACAGAAAACGGAGTACTATCAACTAAGATTTAAATCTTTCGCCTCATCGTACGAACGGATTTGACTCCGTCCCGTCGAGGGCTATGTTCCCAGCAGACATAGAATGGTTACTAGACTGTGGTTTGATATCGTAGCATGCAGTGCAAACTTAAATGTATAAATTATTCAATAAAAAAGGTGTACTATATCAATTTTTTGCAAATTTTTGTTTGTTATTACGAAAAAGCCCTGACAAAGACTTATTTTATGATTGAGTTGTTGTTTTAAATTTTTAAGAATTATTAGATTTTAATCTATGCAGAGCACAACTTCAAAATACTAGAAAAACGCCACAAGCCGCAAACGTATACTATACGTATATAACCAACCAGATTTTTGCCAATACCTTCTCCGAGGAAACTTTGCAAATTGGGTACTATATAAGGGTTTCAAACCCATTACATGGTATGCTTACCTCTGAAAACGAAGCTTGTTTTGTTACGATTTATGTCTGGAAAACAACTTTTTTTGTGTTTTTTGCTTTTTGTTTTGCTTTTGCATTGTTTTGATATAAATTATTTTATGAAGAAAAGGGGGATACCTTGAAATAGATTTTTCAAATGATAAACATCAGCTATAAAATGCGAAATAACTTCATTGTTTAGTAAATAAGCAACAACTTGTTGACACATAAAACAGTCATATGAATCATAGGAGATGCAGTGTATACATCAATTAAACAGCAAGCCAACAACACAAAACTGAACGGTTTGAAATTCGCTGTTTGTTTGTTTGTTTGTTTGTTGTATTATTTTAGAAGAATCTCAGTGTTAAAATATACACTTCTGTTCACGTGCAAGTGGTGGAGTTTCCAAAAAAAGAGTCTGTCTATTGTTGATATGAAAAAAGAAATAATCAAGAAAGCCGTGACGGAGTTTTTTTTCTTTTCTTTTCTGTTTGGTCATTTTCCTCTTCGTTTAGTTTGTGCTTATTTGTATGTGTCTGTAGAAAACTAGAGAGACTTACGTAGGTAGAGCTGTGCTAATTTTTCAAAACTGTTTGTGCGTTAATTCCTTTATGTTTTGTTTCGCTTGACACCACCAAGATAATATATAGACTATTTCGGGCCCGGTCACAAAGAACATACAAAAACGTAGTACATATTTTAGACAAAATGTAGTTCCTACGAGTAGCTGTAACTTTGTGCAAAAGTAAAAGAAAATGGATAACGAATTGATATCAATTGAAAGGCTCCACGTCATAAGGTGACGGTAGAGCCCGTGACGGAAGTTTCTCGTGAATGATAAAACAGATATATAAAAGTATGATGGGGCCAATGTTTGCCTTGTTGCCCAGATCGGAAGTACCTGTTCTTATACTATCCACTTTTCGGGAACCAGTGCGCTCTACTATGTAATATGTTGCTTTTTTTCATCACAGTCAAGTCGGGATCAAATAATTTTGCTATGAAATAACTGCCACTTTATTCTAACTTAAGTCGAAATAGCCATCAATGCTTAAAATTGCATAGTGGTTTTATTCCAGAAAATACATTTGAAGCAAGTGCGTGTCTGCAATTCTATTTCATTCTGTTTCTTTTTCTCTCCTTTTTTTCAGAAAAATACAAATAAAAGCTAATGTTTAAGTAGACTTGAGGTGAATTTCTAACACAATGGCTTTAATTTGCATGGACTATTTGCCACTGGACGTTAAGCAAAAACAATCAAATCAATCCACTATACTTGATGCAAAGAAACAATCGCAGTGCTTAGTCTATCCGATTTCTATGATAAATTTTGTCAGCGATTAGTGTACATGGACAATTAAGTACTGCGTTAATAAAAGGAGATGAGAGGTAATTGACAATGAGACAGCAACCCAACTACGGAAATAACTAAAAGAAATCTAGAGGGAGACGTGTAATCTGCAACAATAGACAGGTGTCCTTACAATATATCACATGAATTCTGTCAGATTTATATATATTTTTTTTCAGCCAGCAGTATTCACGTAATATTAAGTGTGAAATAGAAGGAGAATCGGATGTTGGTTATACGTTAATTGAACATCAGCCAAACGACAGAAAAAGAAAGAACATCTTGATGCTGACATTAAGTCTACGACAAATAGACAGGTCGAAACATTGTCGATATGTCTCGCTCTGAACTATCTCGATTCCATGCCAGAAATATATACTCAATTCTCTAAATAAAGGGAGAAAAGAGGGGGCATAACCATTAAGATATGATAAACGACCTTTGACGACAACGTACCTGACGTGGGACACACACACGTTTAACAAAATGTAAATGGGCTGTTATCATCAAACTTATTCTTTGAAATATTATTTTCAACAACACCCCCCCCCCTTTTTATCGTACATCCTAAATTAAACAGAAAACGGAGTACTATCAACTAAGATTTAAATCTTTCGCCTCATCGTACGAACGGATTTGACTCCGTCCCGTCGAGGGCTATGTTCCCAGCAGACATAGAATGGTTACTAGACTGTGGTTTGATATCGTAGCATGCAGTGCAAACTTAAATGTATAAATTATTCAATAAAAAAGGTGTACTATATCAATTTTTTGCAAATTTTTGTTTGTTATTACGAAAAAGCCCTGACAAAGACTTATTTTATGATTGAGTTGTTGTTTTAAATTTTTAAGAATTATTAGATTTTAATCTATGCAGAGCACAACTTCAAAATACTAGAAAAACGCCACAAGCCGCAAACGTATACTATACGTATATAACCAACCAGATTTTTGCCAATACCTTCTCCGAGGAAACTTTGCAAATTGGGTACTATATAAGGGTTTCAAACCCATTACATGGTATGCTTACCTCTGAAAACGAAGCTTGTTTTGTTACGATTTATGTCTGGAAAACAACTTTTTTTGTGTTTTTTGCTTTTTGTTTTGCTTTTGCATTGTTTTGATATAAATTATTTTATGAAGAAAAGGGGGATACCTTGAAATAGATTTTTCAAATGATAAACATCAGCTATAAAATGCGAAATAACTTCATTGTTTAGTAAATAAGCAACAACTTGTTGACACATAAAACAGTCATATGAATCATAGGAGATGCAGTGTATACATCAATTAAACAGCAAGCCAACAACACAAAACTGAACGGTTTGAAATTCGCTGTTTGTTTGTTTGTTTGTTTGTTGTATTATTTTAGAAGAATCTCAGTGTTAAAATATACACTTCTGTTCACGTGCAAGTGGTGGAGTTTCCAAAAAAAGAGTCTGTCTATTGTTGATATGAAAAAAGAAATAATCAAGAAAGCCGTGACGGAGTTTTTTTTCTTTTCTTTTCTGTTTGGTCATTTTCCTCTTCGTTTAGTTTGTGCTTATTTGTATGTGTCTGTAGAAAACTAGAGAGACTTACGTAGGTAGAGCTGTGCTAATTTTTCAAAACTGTTTGTGCGTTAATTCCTTTATGTTTTGTTTCGCTTGACACCACCAAGATAATATATAGACTATTTCGGGCCCGGTCACAAAGAACATACAAAAACGTAGTACATATTTTAGACAAAATGTAGTTTCTACGAGTAGCTGTAACTTTGTGCAAAAGTAAAAGAAAATGGATAACGAATTGATATCAATTGAAAGGCTCCACGTCATAAGGTGACGGTAGAGCCCGTGACGGAAGTTTCTCGTGAATGATAAAACAGATATATAAAAGTATGATGGGGCCAATGTTTGCCTTGTTGCCCAGATCGGAAGTACCTGTTCTTATACTATCCACTTTTCGGGAACCAGTGCGCTCTACTATGTAATATGTTGCTTTTTTTCATCACAGTCAAGTCGGGATCAAATAATTTTGCTATGAAATAACTGCCACTTTATTCTAACTTAAGTCGAAATAGCCATCAATGCTTAAAATTGCATAGTGGTTTTATTCCAGAAAATACATTTGAAGCAAGTGCGTGTCTGCAATTCTATTTCATTCTGTTTCTTTTTCTCTCCTTTTTTTCAGAAAAATACAAATAAAAGCTAATGTTTAAGTAGACTTGAGGTGAATTTCTAACACAATGGCTTTAATTTGCATGGACTATTTGCCACTGGACGTTAAGCAAAAACAATCAAATCAATCCACTATACTTGATGCAAAGAAACAATCGCAGTGCTTAGTCTATCCGATTTCTATGATAAATTTTGTCAGCGATTAGTGTACATGGACAATTAAGTACTGCGTTAATAAAAGGAGATGAGAGGTAATTGACAATGAGACAGCAACCCAACTACGGAAATAACTAAAAGAAATCTAGAGGGAGACGTGTAATCTGCAACAATAGACAGGTGTCCTTACAATATATCACATGAATTCTGTCAGATTTATATATATTTTTTTTCAGCCAGCAGTATTCACGTAATATTAAGTGTGAAATAGAAGGAGAATCGGATGTTGGTTATACGTTAATTGAACATCAGCCAAACGACAGAAAAAGAAAGAACATCTTGATGCTGACATTAAGTCTACGACAAATAGACAGGTCGAAACATTGTCGATATGTCTCGCTCTGAACTATCTCGATTCCATGCCAGAAATATATACTCAATTCTCTAAATAAAGGGAGAAAAGAGGGGGCATAACCATTAAGATATGATAAACGACCTTTGACGACAACGTACCTGACGTGGGACACACACACGTTTAACAAAATGTAAATGGGCTGTTATCATCAAACTTATTCTTTGAAATATTATTTTCAACAACACCCCCCCCCCCCTTTTTATCGTACATCCTAAATTAAACAGAAAACGGAGTACTATCAACTAAGATTTAAATCTTTCGCCTCATCGTACGAACGGATTTGACTCCGTCCCGTCGAGGGCTATGTTCCCAGCAGACATAGAATGGTTACTAGACTGTGGTTTGATATCGTAGCATGCAGTGCAAACTTAAATGTATAAATTATTCAATAAAAAAGGTGTACTATATCAATTTTTTGCAAATTTTTGTTTGTTATTACGAAAAAGCCCTGACAAAGACTTATTTTATGATTGAGTTGTTGTTTTAAATTTTTAAGAATTATTAGATTTTAATCTATGCAGAGCACAACTTCAAAATACTAGAAAAACGCCACAAGCCGCAAACGTATACTATACGTATATAACCAACCAGATTTTTGCCAATACCTTCTCCGAGGAAACTTTGCAAATTGGGTACTATATAAGGGTTTCAAACCCATTACATGGTATGCTTACCTCTGAAAACGAAGCTTGTTTTGTTACGATTTATGTCTGGAAAACAACTTTTTTTGTGTTTTTTGCTTTTTGTTTTGCTTTTGCATTGTTTTGATATAAATTATTTTATGAAGAAAAGGGGGATACCTTGAAATAGATTTTTCAAATGATAAACATCAGCTATAAAATGCGAAATAACTTCATTGTTTAGTAAATAAGCAACAACTTGTTGACACATAAAACAGTCATATGAATCATAGGAGATGCAGTGTATACATCAATTAAACAGCAAGCCAACAACACAAAACTGAACGGTTTGAAATTCGCTGTTTGTTTGTTTGTTTGTTTGTTGTATTATTTTAGAAGAATCTCAGTGTTAAAATATACACTTCTGTTCACGTGCAAGTGGTGGAGTTTCCAAAAAAAGAGTCTGTCTATTGTTGATATGAAAAAAGAAATAATCAAGAAAGCCGTGACGGAGTTTTTTTTCTTTTCTTTTCTGTTTGGTCATTTTCCTCTTCGTTTAGTTTGTGCTTATTTGTATGTGTCTGTAGAAAACTAGAGAGACTTACGTAGGTAGAGCTGTGCTAATTTTTCAAAACTGTTTGTGCGTTAATTCCTTTATGTTTTGTTTCGCTTGACACCACCAAGATAATATATAGACTATTTCGGGCCCGGTCACAAAGAACATACAAAAACGTAGTACATATTTTAGACAAAATGTAGTTCCTACGAGTAGCTGTAACTTTGTGCAAAAGTAAAAGAAAATGGATAACGAATTGATATCAATTGAAAGGCTCCACGTCATAAGGTGACGGTAGAGCCCGTGACGGAAGTTTCTCGTGAATGATAAAACAGATATATAAAAGTATGATGGGGCCAATGTTTGCCTTGTTGCCCAGATCGGAAGTACCTGTTCTTATACTATCCACTTTTCGGGAACCAGTGCGCTCTACTATGTAATATGTTGCTTTTTTTCATCACAGTCAAGTCGGGATCAAATAATTTTGCTATGAAATAACTGCCACTTTATTCTAACTTAAGTCGAAATAGCCATCAATGCTTAAAATTGCATAGTGGTTTTATTCCAGAAAATACATTTGAAGCAAGTGCGTGTCTGCAATTCTATTTCATTCTGTTTCTTTTTCTCTCCTTTTTTTCAGAAAAATACAAATAAAAGCTAATGTTTAAGTAGACTTGAGGTGAATTTCTAACACAATGGCTTTAATTTGCATGGACTATTTGCCACTGGACGTTAAGCAAAAACAATCAAATCAATCCACTATACTTGATGCAAAGAAACAATCGCAGTGCTTAGTCTATCCGATTTCTATGATAAATTTTGTCAGCGATTAGTGTACATGGACAATTAAGTACTGCGTTAATAAAAGGAGATGAGAGGTAATTGACAATGAGACAGCAACCCAACTACGGAAATAACTAAAAGAAATCTAGAGGGAGACGTGTAATCTGCAACAATAGACAGGTGTCCTTACAATATATCACATGAATTCTGTCAGATTTATATATATTTTTTTTCAGCCAGCAGTATTCACGTAATATTAAGTGTGAAATAGAAGGAGAATCGGATGTTGGTTATACGTTAATTGAACATCAGCCAAACGACAGAAAAAGAAAGAACATCTTGATGCTGACATTAAGTCTACGACAAATAGACAGGTCGAAACATTGTCGATATGTCTCGCTCTGAACTATCTCGATTCCATGCCAGAAATATATACTCAATTCTCTAAATAAAGGGAGAAAAGAGGGGGCATAACCATTAAGATATGATAAACGACCTTTGACGACAACGTACCTGACGTGGGACACACACACGTTTAACAAAATGTAAATGGGCTGTTATCATCAAACTTATTCTTTGAAATATTATTTTCAACAACACCAACACCCCCCCCCCCCCCCCCCACCTTTTTATCGTACATCCTAAATTAAACAGAAAACGGAGTACTATCAACTAAGATTTAAATCTTTCGCCTCATCGTACGAACGGATTTGACTCCGTCCCGTCGAGGGCTATGTTCCCAGCAGACATAGAATGGTTACTAGACTGTGGTTTGTTATCGTAGCATGCAGTGCAAACTTAAATGTATAAATTATTCAATAAAAAAGGTGTACTATATCAATTTTTTGCAAATTTTTGTTTGTTATTACGAAAAAGCCCTGACAAAGACTTATTTTATGATTGAGTTGTTGTTTTAAATTTTTAAGAATTATTAGATTTTAATCTATGCAGAGCACAACTTCAAAATACTAGAAAAACGCCACAAGCCGCAAACGTATACTATACGTATATAACCAACCAGATTTTTGCCAATACCTTCTCCGAGGAAACTTTGCAAATTGGGTACTATATAAGGGTTTCAAACCCATTACATGGTATGCTTACCTCTGAAAACGAAGCTTGTTTTGTTACGATTTATGTCTGGAAAACAACTTTTTTTGTGTTTTTTGCTTTTTGTTTTGCTTTTGCATTGTTTTGATATAAATTATTTTATGAAGAAAAGGGGGATACCTTGAAATAGATTTTTCAAATGATAAACATCAGCTATAAAATGCGAAATAACTTCATTGTTTAGTAAATAAGCAACAACTTGTTGACACATAAAACAGTCATATGAATCATAGGAGATGCAGTGTATACATCAATTAAACAGCAAGCCAACAACACAAAACTGAACGGTTTGAAATTCGCTGTTTGTTTGTTTGTTTGTTTGTTGTATTATTTTAGAAGAATCTCAGTGTTAAAATATACACTTCTGTTCACGTGCAAGTGGTGGAGTTTCCAAAAAAAGAGTCTGTCTATTGTTGATATGAAAAAAGAAATAATCAAGAAAGCCGTGACGGAGTTTTTTTTCTTTTCTTTTCTGTTTGGTCATTTTCCTCTTCGTTTAGTTTGTGCTTATTTGTATGTGTCTGTAGAAAACTAGAGAGACTTACGTAGGTAGAGCTGTGCTAATTTTTCAAAACTGTTTGTGCGTTAATTCCTTTATGTTTTGTTTCGCTTGACACCACCAAGATAATATATAGACTATTTCGGGCCCGGTCACAAAGAACATACAAAAACGTAGTACATATTTTAGACAAAATGTAGTTCCTACGAGTAGCTGTAACTTTGTGCAAAAGTAAAAGAAAATGGATAACGAATTGATATCAATTGAAAGGCTCCACGTCATAAGGTGACGGTAGAGCCCGTGACGGAAGTTTCTCGTGAATGATAAAACAGATATATAAAAGTATGATGGGGCCAATGTTTGCCTTGTTGCCCAGATCGGAAGTACCTGTTCTTATACTATCCACTTTTCGGGAACCAGTGCGCTCTACTATGTAATATGTTGCTTTTTTTCATCACAGTCAAGTCGGGATCAAATAATTTTGCTATGAAATAACTGCCACTTTATTCTAACTTAAGTCGAAATAGCCATCAATGCTTAAAATTGCATAGTGGTTTTATTCCAGAAAATACATTTGAAGCAAGTGCGTGTCTGCAATTCTATTTCATTCTGTTTCTTTTTCTCTCCTTTTTTTCAGAAAAATACAAATAAAAGCTAATGTTTAAGTAGACTTGAGGTGAATTTCTAACACAATGGCTTTAATTTGCATGGACTATTTGCCACTGGACGTTAAGCAAACACAATCAAATCAATCCACTATACTTGATGCAAAGAAACAATCGCAGTGCTTAGTCTATCCGATTTCTATGATAAATTTTGTCAGCGATTAGTGTACATGGACAATTAAGTACTGCGTTAATAAAAGGAGATGAGAGGTAATTGACAATGAGACAGCAACCCAACTACGGAAATAACTAAAAGAAATCTAGAGGGAGACGTGTAATCTGCAACAATAGACAGGTGTCCTTACAATATATCACATGAATTCTGTCAGATTTATATATATTTTTTTTCAGCCAGCAGTATTCACGTAATATTAAGTGTGAAATAGAAGGAGAATCGGATGTTGGTTATACGTTAATTGAACATCAGCCAAACGACAGAAAAAGAAAGAACATCTTGATGCTGACATTAAGTCTACGACAAATAGACAGGTCGAAACATTGTCGATATGTCTCGCTCTGAACTATCTCGATTCCATGCCAGAAATATATACTCAATTCTCTAAATAAAGGGAGAAAAGAGGGGGCATAACCATTAAGATATGATAAACGACCTTTGACGACAACGTACCTGACGTGGGACACACACACGTTTAACAAAATGTAAATGGGCTGTTATCATCAAACTTATTCTTTGAAATATTATTTTCAACAACACCCCCCCCCCCCCTTTTTATCGTACATCCTAAATTAAACAGAAAACGGAGTACTATCAACTAAGATTTAAATCTTTCGCCTCATCGTACGAACGGATTTGACTCCGTCCCGTCGAGGGCTATGTTCCCAGCAGACATAGAATGGTTACTAGACTGTGGTTTGATATCGTAGCATGCAGTGCAAACTTAAATGTATAAATTATTCAATAAAAAAGGTGTACTATATCAATTTTTTGCAAATTTTTGTTTGTTATTACGAAAAAGCCCTGACAAAGACTTATTTTATGATTGAGTTGTTGTTTTAAATTTTTAAGAATTATTAGATTTTAATCTATGCAGAGCACAACTTCAAAATACTAGAAAAACGCCACAAGCCGCAAACGTATACTATACGTATATAACCAACCAGATTTTTGCCAATACCTTCTCCGAGGAAACTTTGCAAATTGGGTACTATATAAGGGTTTCAAACCCATTACATGGTATGCTTACCTCTGAAAACGAAGCTTGTTTTGTTACGATTTATGTCTGGAAAACAACTTTTTTTGTGTTTTTTGCTTTTTGTTTTGCTTTTGCATTGTTTTGATATAAATTATTTTATGAAGAAAAGGGGGATACCTTGAAATAGATTTTTCAAATGATAAACATCAGCTATAAAATGCGAAATAACTTCATTGTTTAGTAAATAAGCAACAACTTGTTGACACATAAAACAGTCATATGAATCATAGGAGATGCAGTGTATACATCAATTAAACAGCAAGCCAACAACACAAAACTGAACGGTTTGAAATTCGCTGTTTGTTTGTTTGTTTGTTTGTTGTATTATTTTAGAAGAATCTCAGTGTTAAAATATACACTTCTGTTCACGTGCAAGTGGTGGAGTTTCCAAAAAAAGAGTCTGTCTATTGTTGATATGAAAAAAGAAATAATCAAGAAAGCCGTGACGGAGTTTTTTTTCTTTTCTTTTCTGTTTGGTCATTTTCCTCTTCGTTTAGTTTGTGCTTATTTGTATGTGTCTGTAGAAAACTAGAGAGACTTACGTAGGTAGAGCTGTGCTAATTTTTCAAAACTGTTTGTGCGTTAATTCCTTTATGTTTTGTTTCGCTTGACACCACCAAGATAATATATAGACTATTTCGGGCCCGGTCACAAAGAACATACAAAAACGTAGTACATATTTTAGACAAAATGTAGTTCCTACGAGTAGCTGTAACTTTGTGCAAAAGTAAAAGAAAATGGATAACGAATTGATATCAATTGAAAGGCTCCACGTCATAAGGTGACGGTAGAGCCCGTGACGGAAGTTTCTCGTGAATGATAAAACAGATATATAAAAGTATGATGGGGCCAATGTTTGCCTTGTTGCCCAGATCGGAAGTACCTGTTCTTATACTATCCACTTTTCGGGAACCAGTGCGCTCTACTATGTAATATGTTGCTTTTTTTCATCACAGTCAAGTCGGGATCAAATAATTTTGCTATGAAATAACTGCCACTTTATTCTAACTTAAGTCGAAATAGCCATCAATGCTTAAAATTGCATAGTGGTTCTATTCCAGAAAATACATTTGAAGCAAGTGCGTGTCTGCAATTCTATTTCATTCTGTTTCTTTTTCTCTCCTTTTTTTTCAGAAAAATACAAATAAAAGCTAATGTTTAAGTAGACTTGAGGTGAATTTCTAACACAATGGCTTTAATTTGCATGGACTATTTGCCACTGGACGTTAAGCAAAAACAATCAAATCAATCCACTATACTTGATGCAAAGAAACAATCGCAGTGCTTAGTCTATCCGATTTCTATGATAAATTTTGTCAGCGATTAGTGTACATGGACAATTAAGTACTGCGTTAATAAAAGGAGATGAGAGGTAATTGACAATGAGACAGCAACCCAACTACGGAAATAACTAAAAGAAATCTAGAGGGAGACGTGTAATCTGCAACAATAGACAGGTGTCCTTACAATATATCACATGAATTCTGTCAGATTTATATATATTTTTTTTCAGCCAGCAGTATTCACGTAATATTAAGTGTGAAATAGAAGGAGAATCGGATGTTGGTTATACGTTAATTGAACATCAGCCAAACGACAGAAAAAGAAAGAACATCTTGATGCTGACATTAAGTCTACGACAAATAGACAGGTCGAAACATTGTCGATATGTCTCGCTCTGAACTATCTCGATTCCATGCCAGAAATATATACTCAATTCTCTAAATAAAGGGAGAAAAGAGGGGGCATAACCATTAAGATATGATAAACGACCTTTGACGACAACGTACCTGACGTGGGACACACACACGTTTATAACAAAATGTAAATGGGCTGTTATCATCAAACTTATTCTTTGAAATATTATTTTCAACAACACCCCCCCCTTTTTATCGTACATCCTAAATTAAACAGAAAACGGAGTACTATCAACTAAGATTTAAATCTTTCGCCTCATCGTACGAACGGATTTGACTCCGTCCCGTCGAGGGCTATGTTCCCAGCAGACATAGAATGGTTACTAGACTGTGGTTTGATATCGTAGCATGCAGTGCAAACTTAAATGTATAAATTATTCAATAAAAAAGGTGTACTATATCAATTTTTTGCAAATTTTTGTTTGTTATTACGAAAAAGCCCTGACAAAGACTTATTTTATGATTGAGTTGTTGTTTTAAATTTTTAAGAATTATTAGATTTTAATCTATGCAGAGCACAACTTCAAAATACTAGAAAAACGCCACAAGCCGCAAACGTATACTATACGTATATAACCAACCAGATTTTTGCCAATACCTTCTCCGAGGAAACTTTGCAAATTGGGTACTATATAAGGGTTTCAAACCCATTACATGGTATGCTTACCTCTGAAAACGAAGCTTGTTTTGTTACGATTTATGTCTGGAAAACAACTTTTTTTGTGTTTTTTGCTTTTTGTTTTGCTTTTGCATTGTTTTGATATAAATTATTTTATGAAGAAAAGGGGGATACCTTGAAATAGATTTTTCAAATGATAAACATCAGCTATAAAATGCGAAATAACTTCATTGTTTAGTAAATAAGCAACAACTTGTTGACACATAAAACAGTCATATGAATCATAGGAGATGCAGTGTATACATCAATTAAACAGCAAGCCAACAACACAAAACTGAACGGTTTGAAATTCGCTGTTTGTTTGTTTGTTTGTTTGTTGTATTATTTTAGAAGAATCTCAGTGTTAAAATATACACTTCTGTTCACGTGCAAGTGGTGGAGTTTCCAAAAAAAGAGTCTGTCTATTGTTGATATGAAAAAAGAAATAATCAAGAAAGCCGTGACGGAGTTTTTTTTCTTTTCTTTTCTGTTTGGTCATTTTCCTCTTCGTTTAGTTTGTGCTTATTTGTATGTGTCTGTAGAAAACTAGAGAGACTTACGTAGGTAGAGCTGTGCTAATTTTTCAAAACTGTTTGTGCGTTAATTCCTTTATGTTTTGTTTCGCTTGACACCACCAAGATAATATATAGACTATTTCGGGCCCGGTCACAAAGAACATACAAAAACGTAGTACATATTTTAGACAAAATGTAGTTCCTACGAGTAGCTGTAACTTTGTGCAAAAGTAAAAGAAAATGGATAACGAATTGATATCAATTGAAAGGCTCCACGTCATAAGGTGACGGTAGAGCCCGTGACGGAAGTTTCTCGTGAATGATAAAACAGATATATAAAAGTATGATGGGGCCAATGTTTGCCTTGTTGCCCAGATCGGAAGTACCTGTTCTTATACTATCCACTTTTCGGGAACCAGTGCGCTCTACTATGTAATATGTTGCTTTTTTTCATCACAGTCAAGTCGGGATCAAATAATTTTGCTATGAAATAACTGCCACTTTATTCTAACTTAAGTCGAAATAGCCATCAATGCTTAAAATTGCATAGTGGTTTTATTCCAGAAAATACATTTGAAGCAAGTGCGTGTCTGCAATTCTATTTCATTCTGTTTCTTTTTCTCTCCTTTTTTTCAGAAAAATACAAATAAAAGCTAATGTTTAAGTAGACTTGAGGTGAATTTCTAACACAATGGCTTTAATTTGCATGGACTATTTGCCACTGGACGTTAAGCAAAAACAATCAAATCAATCCACTATACTTGATGCAAAGAAACAATCGCAGTGCTTAGTCTATCCGATTTCTATGATAAATTTTGTCAGCGATTAGTGTACATGGACAATTAAGTACTGCGTTAATAAAAGGAGATGAGAGGTAATTGACAATGAGACAGCAACCCAACTACGGAAATAACTAAAAGAAATCTAGAGGGAGACGTGTAATCTGCAACAATAGACAGGTGTCCTTACAATATATCACATGAATTCTGTCAGATTTATATATATTTTTTTTCAGCCAGCAGTATTCACGTAATATTAAGTGTGAAATAGAAGGAGAATCGGATGTTGGTTATACGTTAATTGAACATCAGCCAAACGACAGAAAAAGAAAGAACATCTTGATGCTGACATTAAGTCTACGACAAATAGACAGGTCGAAACATTGTCGATATGTCTCGCTCTGAACTATCTCGATTCCATGCCAGAAATATATACTCAATTCTCTAAATAAAGGGAGAAAAGAGGGGGCATAACCATTAAGATATGATAAACGACCTTTGACGACAACGTACCTGACGTGGGACACACACACGTTTAACAAAATGTAAATGGGCTGTTATCATCAAACTTATTCTTTGAAATATTATTTTCAACAACACCCCCCCCCCCCCCCTTTTTATCGTACATCCTAAATTAAACAGAAAACGGAGTACTATCAACTAAGATTTAAATCTTTCGCCTCATCGTACGAACGGATTTGACTCCGTCCCGTCGAGGGCTATGTTCCCAGCAGACATAGAATGGTTACTAGACTGTGGTTTGATATCGTAGCATGCAGTGCAAACTTAAATGTATAAATTATTCAATAAAAAAGGTGTACTATATCAATTTTTTGCAAATTTTTGTTTGTTATTACGAAAAAGCCCTGACAAAGACTTATTTTATGATTGAGTTGTTGTTTTAAATTTTTAAGAATTATTAGATTTTAATCTATGCAGAGCACAACTTCAAAATACTAGAAAAACGCCACAAGCCGCAAACGTATACTATACGTATATAACCAACCAGATTTTTGCCAATACCTTCTCCGAGGAAACTTTGCAAATTGGGTACTATATAAGGGTTTCAAACCCATTACATGGTATGCTTACCTCTGAAAACGAAGCTTGTTTTGTTACGATTTATGTCTGGAAAACAACTTTTTTTGTGTTTTTTGCTTTTTGTTTTGCTTTTGCATTGTTTTGATATAAATTATTTTATGAAGAAAAGGGGGATACCTTGAAATAGATTTTTCAAATGATAAACATCAGCTATAAAATGCGAAATAACTTCATTGTTTAGTAAATAAGCAACAACTTGTTGACACATAAAACAGTCATATGAATCATAGGAGATGCAGTGTATACATCAATTAAACAGCAAGCCAACAACACAAAACTGAACGGTTTGAAATTCGCTGTTTGTTTGTTTGTTTGTTTGTTGTATTATTTTAGAAGAATCTCAGTGTTAAAATATACACTTCTGTTCACGTGCAAGTGGTGGAGTTTCCAAAAAAAGAGTCTGTCTATTGTTGATATGAAAAAAGAAATAATCAAGAAAGCCGTGACGGAGTTTTTTTTCTTTTCTTTTCTGTTTGGTCATTTTCCTCTTCGTTTAGTTTGTGCTTATTTGTATGTGTCTGTAGAAAACTAGAGAGACTTACGTAGGTAGAGCTGTGCTAATTTTTCAAAACTGTTTGTGCGTTAATTCCTTTATGTTTTGTTTCGCTTGACACCACCAAGATAATATATAGACTATTTCGGGCCCGGTCACAAAGAACATACAAAAACGTAGTACATATTTTAGACAAAATGTAGTTCCTACGAGTAGCTGTAACTTTGTGCAAAAGTAAAAGAAAATGGATAACGAATTGATATCAATTGAAAGGCTCCACGTCATAAGGTGACGGTAGAGCCCGTGACGGAAGTTTCTCGTGAATGATAAAACAGATATATAAAAGTATGATGGGGCCAATGTTTGCCTTGTTGCCCAGATCGGAAGTACCTGTTCTTATACTATCCACTTTTCGGGAACCAGTGCGCTCTACTATGTAATATGTTGCTTTTTTTCATCACAGTCAAGTCGGGATCAAATAATTTTGCTATGAAATAACTGCCACTTTATTCTAACTTAAGTCGAAATAGCCATCAATGCTTAAAATTGCATAGTGGTTTTATTCCAGAAAATACATTTGAAGCAAGTGCGTGTCTGCAATTCTATTTCATTCTGTTTCTTTTTCTCTCCTTTTTTTCAGAAAAATACAAATAAAAGCTAATGTTTAAGTAGACTTGAGGTGAATTTCTAACACAATGGCTTTAATTTGCATGGACTATTTGCCACTGGACGTTAAGCAAAAACAATCAAATCAATCCACTATACTTGATGCAAAGAAACAATCGCAGTGCTTAGTCTATCCGATTTCTATGATAAATTTTGTCAGCGATTAGTGTACATGGACAATTAAGTACTGCGTTAATAAAAGGAGATGAGAGGTAATTGACAATGAGACAGCAACCCAACTACGGAAATAACTAAAAGAAATCTAGAGGGAGACGTGTAATCTGCAACAATAGACAGGTGTCCTTACAATATATCACATGAATTCTGTCAGATTTATATATATTTTTTTTCAGCCAGCAGTATTCACGTAATATTAAGTGTGAAATAGAAGGAGAATCGGATGTTGGTTATACGTTAATTGAACATCAGCCAAACGACAGAAAAAGAAAGAACATCTTGATGCTGACATTAAGTCTACGACAAATAGACAGGTCGAAACATTGTCGATATGTCTCGCTCTGAACTATCTCGATTCCATGCCAGAAATATATACTCAATTCTCTAAATAAAGGGAGAAAAGAGGGGGCATAACCATTAAGATATGATAAACGACCTTTGACGACAACGTACCTGACGTGGGACACACACACGTTTAACAAAATGTAAATGGGCTGTTATCATCAAACTTATTCTTTGAAATATTATTTTCAACAACACCCCCCCCCCCTTTTTATCGTACATCCTAAATTAAACAGAAAACGGAGTACTATCAACTAAGATTTAAATCTTTCGCCTCATCGTACGAACGGATTTGACTCCGTCCCGTCGAGGGCTATGTTCCCAGCAGACATAGAATGGTTACTAGACTGTGGTTTGATATCGTAGCATGCAGTGCAAACTTAAATGTATAAATTATTCAATAAAAAAGGTGTACTATATCAATTTTTTGCAAATTTTTGTTTGTTATTACGAAAAAGCCCTGACAAAGACTTATTTTATGATTGAGTTGTTGTTTTAAATTTTTAAGAATTATTAGATTTTAATCTATGCAGAGCACAACTTCAAAATACTAGAAAAACGCCACAAGCCGCAAACGTATACTATACGTATATAACCAACCAGATTTTTGCCAATACCTTCTCCGAGGAAACTTTGCAAATTGGGTACTATATAAGGGTTTCAAACCCATTACATGGTATGCTTACCTCTGAAAACGAAGCTTGTTTTGTTACGATTTATGTCTGGAAAACAACTTTTTTTGTGTTTTTTGCTTTTTGTTTTGCTTTTGCATTGTTTTGATATAAATTATTTTATGAAGAAAAGGGGGATACCTTGAAATAGATTTTTCAAATGATAAACATCAGCTATAAAATGCGAAATAACTTCATTGTTTAGTAAATAAGCAACAACTTGTTGACACATAAAACAGTCATATGAATCATAGGAGATGCAGTGTATACATCAATTAAACAGCAAGCCAACAACACAAAACTGAACGGTTTGAAATTCGCTGTTTGTTTGTTTGTTTGTTTGTTGTATTATTTTAGAAGAATCTCAGTGTTAAAATATACACTTCTGTTCACGTGCAAGTGGTGGAGTTTCCAAAAAAAGAGTCTGTCTATTGTTGATATGAAAAAAGAAATAATCAAGAAAGCCGTGACGGAGTTTTTTTTCTTTTCTTTTCTGTTTGGTCATTTTCCTCTTCGTTTAGTTTGTGCTTATTTGTATGTGTCTGTAGAAAACTAGAGAGACTTACGTAGGTAGAGCTGTGCTAATTTTTCAAAACTGTTTGTGCGTTAATTCCTTTATGTTTTGTTTCGCTTGACACCACCAAGATAATATATAGACTATTTCGGGCCCGGTCACAAAGAACATACAAAAACGTAGTACATATTTTAGACAAAATGTAGTTCCTACGAGTAGCTGTAACTTTGTGCAAAAGTAAAAGAAAATGGATAACGAATTGATATCAATTGAAAGGCTCCACGTCATAAGGTGACGGTAGAGCCCGTGACGGAAGTTTCTCGTGAATGATAAAACAGATATATAAAAGTATGATGGGGCCAATGTTTGCCTTGTTGCCCAGATCGGAAGTACCTGTTCTTATACTATCCACTTTTCGGGAACCAGTGCGCTCTACTATGTAATATGTTGCTTTTTTTCATCACAGTCAAGTCGGGATCAAATAATTTTGCTATGAAATAACTGCCACTTTATTCTAACTTAAGTCGAAATAGCCATCAATGCTTAAAATTGCATAGTGGTTTTATTCCAGAAAATACATTTGAAGCAAGTGCGTGTCTGCAATTCTATTTCATTCTGTTTCTTTTTCTCTCCTTTTTTTCAGAAAAATACAAATAAAAGCTAATGTTTAAGTAGACTTGAGGTGAATTTCTAACACAATGGCTTTAATTTGCATGGACTATTTGCCACTGGACGTTAAGCAAAAACAATCAAATCAATCCACTATACTTGATGCAAAGAAACAATCGCAGTGCTTAGTCTATCCGATTTCTATGATAAATTTTGTCAGCGATTAGTGTACATGGACAATTAAGTACTGCGTTAATAAAAGGAGATGAGAGGTAATTGACAATGAGACAGCAACCCAACTACGGAAATAACTAAAAGAAATCTAGAGGGAGACGTGTAATCTGCAACAATAGACAGGTGTCCTTACAATATATCACATGAATTCTGTCAGATTTATATATATTTTTTTTCAGCCAGCAGTATTCACGTAATATTAAGTGTGAAATAGAAGGAGAATCGGATGTTGGTTATACGTTAATTGAACATCAGCCAAACGACAGAAAAAGAAAGAACATCTTGATGCTGACATTAAGTCTACGACAAATAGACAGGTCGAAACATTGTCGATATGTCTCGCTCTGAACTATCTCGATTCCATGCCAGAAATATATACTCAATTCTCTAAATAAAGGGAGAAAAGAGGGGGCATAACCATTAAGATATGATAAACGACCTTTGACGACAACGTACCTGACGTGGGACACACACACGTTTAACAAAATGTAAATGGGCTGTTATCATCAAACTTATTCTTTGAAATATTATTTTCAACAACACCCCCCTCCCCCCTTTTTATCGTACATCCTAAATTAAACAGAAAACGGAGTACTATCAACTAAGATTTAAATCTTTCGCCTCATCGTACGAACGGATTTGACTCCGTCCCGTCGAGGGCTATGTTCCCAGCAGACATAGAATGGTTACTAGACTGTGGTTTGATATCGTAGCATGCAGTGCAAACTTAAATGTATAAATTATTCAATAAAAAAGGTGTACTATATCAATTTTTTGCAAATTTTTGTTTGTTATTACGAAAAAGCCCTGACAAAGACTTATTTTATGATTGAGTTGTTGTTTTAAATTTTTAAGAATTATTAGATTTTAATCTATGCAGAGCACAACTTCAAAATACTAGAAAAACGCCACAAGCCGCAAACGTATACTATACGTATATAACCAACCAGATTTTTGCCAATACCTTCTCCGAGGAAACTTTGCAAATTGGGTACTATATAAGGGTTTCAAACCCATTACATGGTATGCTTACCTCTGAAAACGAAGCTTGTTTTGTTACGATTTATGTCTGGAAAACAACTTTTTTTGTGTTTTTTGCTTTTTGTTTTGCTTTTGCATTGTTTTGATATAAATTATTTTATGAAGAAAAGGGGGATACCTTGAAATAGATTTTTCAAATGATAAACATCAGCTATAAAATGCGAAATAACTTCATTGTTTAGTAAATAAGCAACAACTTGTTGACACATAAAACAGTCATATGAATCATAGGAGATGCAGTGTATACATCAATTAAACAGCAAGCCAACAACACAAAACTGAACGGTTTGAAATTCGCTGTTTGTTTGTTTGTTTGTTTGTTGTATTATTTTAGAAGAATCTCAGTGTTAAAATATACACTTCTGTTCACGTGCAAGTGGTGGAGTTTCCAAAAAAAGAGTCTGTCTATTGTTGATATGAAAAAAGAAATAATCAAGAAAGCCGTGACGGAGTTTTTTTTCTTTTCTTTTCTGTTTGGTCATTTTCCTCTTCGTTTAGTTTGTGCTTATTTGTATGTGTCTGTAGAAAACTAGAGAGACTTACGTAGGTAGAGCTGTGCTAATTTTTCAAAACTGTTTGTGCGTTAATTCCTTTATGTTTTGTTTCGCTTGACACCACCAAGATAATATATAGACTATTTCGGGCCCGGTCACAAAGAACATACAAAAACGTAGTACATATTTTAGACAAAATGTAGTTCCTACGAGTAGCTGTAACTTTGTGCAAAAGTAAAAGAAAATGGATAACGAATTGATATCAATTGAAAGGCTCCACGTCATAAGGTGACGGTAGAGCCCGTGACGGAAGTTTCTCGTGAATGATAAAACAGATATATAAAAGTATGATGGGGCCAATGTTTGCCTTGTTGCCCAGATCGGAAGTACCTGTTCTTATACTATCCACTTTTCGGGAACCAGTGCGCTCTACTATGTAATATGTTGCTTTTTTTCATCACAGTCAAGTCGGGATCAAATAATTTTGCTATGAAATAACTGCCACTTTATTCTAACTTAAGTCGAAATAGCCATCAATGCTTAAAATTGCATAGTGGTTTTATTCCAGAAAATACATTTGAAGCAAGTGCGTGTCTGCAATTCTATTTCATTCTGTTTCTTTTTCTCTCCTTTTTTTCAGAAAAATACAAATAAAAGCTAATGTTTAAGTAGACTTGAGGTGAATTTCTAACACAATGGCTTTAATTTGCATGGACTATTTGCCACTGGACGTTAAGCAAAAACAATCAAATCAATCCACTATACTTGATGCAAAGAAACAATCGCAGTGCTTAGTCTATCCGATTTCTATGATAAATTTTGTCAGCGATTAGTGTACATGGACAATTAAGTACTGCGTTAATAAAAGGAGATGAGAGGTAATTGACAATGAGACAGCAACCCAACTACGGAAATAACTAAAAGAAATCTAGAGGGAGACGTGTAATCTGCAACAATAGACAGGTGTCCTTACAATATATCACATGAATTCTGTCAGATTTATATATATTTTTTTTCAGCCAGCAGTATTCACGTAATATTAAGTGTGAAATAGAAGGAGAATCGGATGTTGGTTATACGTTAATTGAACATCAGCCAAACGACAGAAAAAGAAAGAACATCTTGATGCTGACATTAAGTCTACGACAAATAGACAGGTCGAAACATTGTCGATATGTCTCGCTCTGAACTATCTCGATTCCATGCCAGAAATATATACTCAATTCTCTAAATAAAGGGAGAAAAGAGGGGGCATAACCATTAAGATATGATAAACGACCTTTGACGACAACGTACCTGACGTGGGACACACACACGTTTAACAAAATGTAAATGGGCTGTTATCATCAAACTTATTCTTTGAAATATTATTTTCAACAACACCCCCCCCCTTTTTATCGTACATCCTAAATTAAACAGAAAACGGAGTACTATCAACTAAGATTTAAATCTTTCGCCTCATCGTACGAACGGATTTGACTCCGTCCCGTCGAGGGCTATGTTCCCAGCAGACATAGAATGGTTACTAGACTGTGGTTTGATATCGTAGCATGCAGTGCAAACTTAAATGTATAAATTATTCAATAAAAAAGGTGTACTATATCAATTTTTTGCAAATTTTTGTTTGTTATTACGAAAAAGCCCTGACAAAGACTTATTTTATGATTGAGTTGTTGTTTTAAATTTTTAAGAATTATTAGATTTTAATCTATGCAGAGCACAACTTCAAAATACTAGAAAAACGCCACAAGCCGCAAACGTATACTATACGTATATAACCAACCAGATTTTTGCCAATACCTTCTCCGAGGAAACTTTGCAAATTGGGTACTATATAAGGGTTTCAAACCCATTACATGGTATGCTTACCTCTGAAAACGAAGCTTGTTTTGTTACGATTTATGTCTGGAAAACAACTTTTTTTGTGTTTTTTGCTTTTTGTTTTGCTTTTGCATTGTTTTGATATAAATTATTTTATGAAGAAAAGGGGGATACCTTGAAATAGATTTTTCAAATGATAAACATCAGCTATAAAATGCGAAATAACTTCATTGTTTAGTAAATAAGCAACAACTTGTTGACACATAAAACAGTCATATGAATCATAGGAGATGCAGTGTATACATCAATTAAACAGCAAGCCAACAACACAAAACTGAACGGTTTGAAATTCGCTGTTTGTTTGTTTGTTTGTTTGTTGTATTATTTTAGAAGAATCTCAGTGTTAAAATATACACTTCTGTTCACGTGCAAGTGGTGGAGTTTCCAAAAAAAGAGTCTGTCTATTGTTGATATGAAAAAAGAAATAATCAAGAAAGCCGTGACGGAGTTTTTTTTCTTTTCTTTTCTGTTTGGTCATTTTCCTCTTCGTTTAGTTTGTGCTTATTTGTATGTGTCTGTAGAAAACTAGAGAGACTTACGTAGGTAGAGCTGTGCTAATTTTTCAAAACTGTTTGTGCGTTAATTCCTTTATGTTTTGTTTCGCTTGACACCACCAAGATAATATATAGACTATTTCGGGCCCGGTCACAAAGAACATACAAAAACGTAGTACATATTTTAGACAAAATGTAGTTCCTACGAGTAGCTGTAACTTTGTGCAAAAGTAAAAGAAAATGGATAACGAATTGATATCAATTGAAAGGCTCCACGTCATAAGGTGACGGTAGAGCCCGTGACGGAAGTTTCTCGTGAATGATAAAACAGATATATAAAAGTATGATGGGGCCAATGTTTGCCTTGTTGCCCAGATCGGAAGTACCTGTTCTTATACTATCCACTTTTCGGGAACCAGTGCGCTCTACTATGTAATATGTTGCTTTTTTTCATCACAGTCAAGTCGGGATCAAATAATTTTGCTATGAAATAACTGCCACTTTATTCTAACTTAAGTCGAAATAGCCATCAATGCTTAAAATTGCATAGTGGTTTTATTCCAGAAAATACATTTGAAGCAAGTGCGTGTCTGCAATTCTATTTCATTCTGTTTCTTTTTCTCTCCTTTTTTTCAGAAAAATACAAATAAAAGCTAATGTTTAAGTAGACTTGAGGTGAATTTCTAACACAATGGCTTTAATTTGCATGGACTATTTGCCACTGGACGTTAAGCAAAAACAATCAAATCAATCCACTATACTTGATGCAAAGAAACAATCGCAGTGCTTAGTCTATCCGATTTCTATGATAAATTTTGTCAGCGATTAGTGTACATGGACAATTAAGTACTGCGTTAATAAAAGGAGATGAGAGGTAATTGACAATGAGACAGCAACCCAACTACGGAAATAACTAAAAGAAATCTAGAGGGAGACGTGTAATCTGCAACAATAGACAGGTGTCCTTACAATATATCACATGAATTCTGTCAGATTTATATATATTTTTTTTCAGCCAGCAGTATTCACGTAATATTAAGTGTGAAATAGAAATTATTTCGTAGTGCATTTCTTTTAGAACATAAATGAAAATTAAAATATCCCACCTGCGCTTGCTCAATGTAATTTTTACAGTGTGTTGTACTACTTTTGGTACAAATTATATCAAATTTATAGAAACTTCACCGGTTCTAACTCAAAATATGGACAATTTTATATTTAGGGCGTCTTGAAATATTTTGACAGCTTCCGAAGTGCTAATTTTTAACCTTTTTCAGCTGGACCAAATCACTACTTAAAAATTTGGGACCTAAATTTTTTTACAGTGTAATTTTCAGTGAGAACTGAAAGTAACATCATAATGAAACTTCTTGAAAACAAACGATTGGTAAGATTTGCCAACGTTGGTAGCAGTTGTCTGATACCGTGCTGCCTTTGTTATTCAACAGAAGAAACATTGTCAGTTTATTTGATATCAAATAAAAACTATCAAAATGGTTATAGAAACTTGGTTGTACAATTAAACGAGGACGGTATTGTAACAAATGAATTTTATTTTTATACAGATTGGAAGGAGAAGCCATGTCTGATGCAAAACGTCGATTTAAATTTATGTGTTCTTTATCCCAGATACAGTTCTAATAAAAATGTGCATTTCATAAATCTCTTAAAAGCCGCCAATAATAAATGTGAAACAATACAATCCTTTGAAGGAATACTTGGGTATGATCCTTCTAACCATTTTGAATGTCAAGGAATATGTACAGATAATAAGAATATTTTTGTGTCCGATCTTCGGCATCATAGCGTTTATACACTGGACAAAAAAGACCTAAACTATAAAAAATGTGTTGCAGATGCCAGAAACGGACTAGATAGACCAACAGCTATTGCAATTGTTAATAACCTTTTGTCGATCGCAGATAGAGATCAAATTTTTAAATTCGATTTGAACAACAAAAAAACAATACATTTATATAGTAGCAAAGCAAACGACCTTGTTCAAAGAGGAATTGTTCAGTAAGATGTGTCGGTCAATCATATATAGGAACCGGTATAAAAATAAAGAGTGAATTAATTAATTGAATGCACACATTTGTTTTATTTGACGACAAATTGCTCCAATCATATTTTGTAAATCTAGAAAAATGTCTTATTAAAATTATTTCAATTTTTGTAGGTAATTAAGTGTTTTTCTTTTTTTTTTCTAAATCTCTAGGTTGCCCTGTCATTTTGAAATTTGTGTTGAAGCCGATCTTTGAAAGTTTATTTAATGAGTATGGGTACGATTTTAATTTTGTAAGATGACACCTGTCTATTGTCGACGAACGTTTGTAGAACACAAAGATCCGTTTTGTTTGTGCGTGTCAGGAAGTTACATAAATAAACGTTTGTCCAACATATTTTGTGATGTTAAACTTTTCCCTGGTATGTTGGATATATCAGACTACTCCTAGCATTGTATTATTAAACTATTGAGAATGTGTAGCAATATGTTGTCTATCTGCTTATTTTGTAAATTCAAATTTTTTATTGTGTATAGTTTCTTTCTTTATTTAATATTATTTAGAAGTTGATATTCATAAAAATTTTAAAAAATGTGGTATGCTTGCCAATGAGACACTACTGACTTCACAAGCGACCAAATGACACAAAAATTATCAACCTTAAGTAACCGTAGAGCTTTTAAATAAGAAAAGACTATACCTCGTAGACAGCTTAAAAAGGCACAAGTATATAGAAA
>NW_027269174.1:0-32033 GCF_963676685.1 Mytilus edulis
AACATTGTTTAAGAAATAGTATATACTAAACAAAAATTATAATTAAGCAACAACAACCACCAGGTTAGGATATACTTACTGACAACTATCACAGTACCTGAAATAAACGTTTACTAGTTATAAAAAGTAAGATACTTCATTCAGAGTAATAATTTAGACTTTGACTATATACGAATGAATAGTTATTTTTTGATAATGTGCGACTGTCATTTTCTTATCCCTTTAGAATCAAAGGCCTCAATTAATGTCACTACGGTACAGGTAAATATTTGTTACCCCTTATTGACTGATTCTGAAATTGCACAGAACAGTTTGTAAAATTTTGAAGATTTATCAAAATCGGGATTCACAATTTAGATCTTCTAGTATTTACTTTGTATCTTTATCAAACCATCTAATCTTTATTTTCTTTTTTAAAAAACCAAATCCAAAAGTGTCTTATATCCTTTTTAAACTGGACCTAGGAGGAAAATCAAGATATATAGCTTAATAGCTCTTGGAGTGGGTTTCACCAAAAAACATACAACTAAGATTGAACACAAGTTCATGAATTAGTCTTATTTCGTGAAATTGACCCCAAGTATTTGTAATATCTGAATCTAGTTGTCACTGTTTAAATAAGATAATAGACAAGATATCGCTGACTTGTTTTATAGGATGTTTTCAATTTAATTTTCAGCTTTGTAGCATTGAAGAGAGAAAAGATTCGCTGTTAATGTTTATAATATATACAAACTTACAATTCGTTTCCAAAGTCCCTGCAAAAGTACATAAACATGATGAAGACATTTATTGAGCAAGTTCATAAATAATATTGTTTTCTGGGTATGACTCAGTGTATTATTTGTGGGTCCTTTAAATGATAAGGACATGCGCTATGGGATGTGATTTGTTTTTAGAATATGACTTTCTTTGTTTCAATTATTGATAAAAGTGAAATAATGAAGTGATTCCTAGTGGTATCTTCAAAAAGACAGATATTTATGCTAGACGATGGTGGAAACAGGTCCAATATCTCGCAAACGTGTTCTGGAGAAGATGGATTCGCGAGTATCTTCCAACATTGCAGATGCGCCCAAAATGGCAAAGACCAAACACTGATATACGAAAAGGCGATATCGTACTTGTAGCTGAGGTTAATGTGCAAAGAGGACAATGGCCGTTGGGCAGAGTTACCGAGGTTAAAGTGGGTCGGGATGGGCATGTACGTAGCTGTGTTGTCAAAACTCACAAATCAGAATTAGTAAGACCAATAACAAAACTATGTTTACTAGAAGGTTCAGATTTATAGATTGTTTATATATTTTTGTTTGTGTGTGTTAATATTTTTTTTTATGAAATTATAGAATTTCATGGTGAGGAGTGTAAGAATTATATTTTTTTATATTCTTATTTTTAATATTTGGTAGAAGATACCTTTATATATAAGCACTAATAGTGTATAGATCGTCACTTGGCTGTCACTTTTTAATCTATAGGTAAGCTTTTTGTAAAAGCTATTTTTTCTTTGTAATAATTGACGTTTACGGCGCTAAATATATTTGCTGTATTTGCCGTCCGTCTTTATGACGTTATGTTTTCCTATGAATGTTATTTCAATTTGTTTACGGCAGTTTATTATTTGGATTTTATTTGGACACACAAGATGTTTTTTATAAGAGAGCATAATCGGTAAGAATATATTTAATCCGACTTTATCATTCATTTCTTTAGCAAGAATTGTAACAATGTTCCGTAAATGAAATATATTGATTTAATCATTTGTGCAAACTTTGTACTTTTATCAGGAAACATGTTTCTTTATATTTTTATGATTGAGAAGTAATTAATGCGCTGTATATTATTTTTATGGATAACGGAATTTAGTTTCACTGTTATTTATGATTTATAATTTATGTATTTGCAGAGAATCGTATCGTATACAACGAAATTAAAGAACTGATTTGATACGCATACTTGACCTTGTTTTGATTTACTGTGTGGTTCAAACAGTGATCATCCGCCTTTAACAGCCAATTTTGACCAATCTTGTCAAATAAACAAATGAATATCGCTGATGAATTATTGCAAGTGAATCCGTATTAGTGTTACTTTTGATTTAACCCATAAACTAAATATTAGTTCCGCATGTTTTAGTCATGTTCAGACAATAATAGGAAAACGAACGTCAACATTGAAAGTGAAATAAAGGTGAACCATTTCCTTGACTGATTCGATTCGCAAAAAATAATTCTTCTATAAGTAAAGATAATGATTTTTTTTTTTAAACCTGAAACATTAAATAAAACTGACACAGACGGGTCCAGTTGCACGAGGTCGTTATCTTTCTTTCTTTATGTTTATTTTCATGTCTATATTGGCTTCATGCGACCGGCGACAGTCTTCGGAGGTCATCACGATTGTTAATCAGGTGGCAGATACACTCAAATACTCACACTAAATACTGATTAAATGTTATCTACATGTAGTACATTTGTTGTTAACTGTTTATTTCAGACTTATTGTAATTTGAGTATACCTTTAAGTATGTTATAAATCATAATATGAGAATTGGAGTCAAATCCTTCAAAAGGATTGTGACAGGTAATGCCCATTTAAGACATGGGTTCTTTTTCACAATGTTGACCAATCCTCATGAAAAGTTCAATTAATTTAACCTTGTCCGTTTGTATGCAACTTCATGATGTTGTTCTGCGCATATGGTATTGATACATTGGTCTTTATAACGCCATTTTTAGCACACTATTGTGCTATTTCATGGCGGTCAGTTTTAGTGCCCTACCAACGCAGTCAATGGGGACTAAAAGTTTGTACTCCGTCCGTCTGTCTGTCTGTCTGTCTTTTTTTTCTGTCTGTCCATCCGTCAGTCCGACAAATCAGTTTTCCACACTTTGCGTTGTGCTTTAAGACATTGATTTGACATTTGATGTATTGTTTCATTAGGTTATTAGTTACAGATTAAGTTCGAATTTCGTTCCGTCTGATGATGTTGTGCAGAGTAATGGTCCTTTGACTTAGAAAATTTACCGAAATTAAGAATGTTTAACTGGTAGGGGACTGTGTATTGCCATGTAATACGCAGAAATGCTTGTTATTAGGAGAAGAAGCTGGGAAGCCAAGAAAAAAAAAACACACCAAAAAATTATGCCCACCTCCGGGTTTAGGATTTTCTCGCTGCATTGAAGACTAATTGGTTGTCTTCGGTTGTTATATGCTCATTGGTCAGGTTGTTGTTTCTTTGACACATTCCTGATTTCAATTCATTATTTTTATTCTTTAATTTTTTGATTGTCTTTTAACAATTTGATGTTGATCTAATAAGAGCTTAGCATGTGGAGTATGTTACCTCTAATGTGCGAGCTCGTTTGTTAGTGTTCAATTATACCAAAGATGTTCAGGTATTAAACAGTTATTTAACATTCAAAAAATAAACTTTTAAAGCCATATATTAACATTTGTCCTTTAGTATGCTAAACGTAACAATACCATGTGTTTCTAAAAGTGTGTTATACTCAATAATATCATTTTTCTGTAAGTTTTCTCTACGCAAATATAACATGTTTTTATATAGTTCTTTATGTAACATGTGTAATACTTAATAACGTTCTGGTTTCACTTTACGCCTAATCAATTTACCTATTGATGCATAGCAACGGTTTTTTAGGATATATATTGACGAAAACCATGACCAACAATCGTTTAATTATATAGATTTTACAGAATTACATTACTTACCAATGTTTCCTGAAAATGAATAAAAATATCATGTTTAATGACACATATCGTGTTCCCTCATCAAGTAAGAAACAGTATAGTATATTATAAAGAATGAACTAATGATGTGAGGGCGTTCTAGTTTAATTGAATTTAAAATCATAAGAAACGAGTGACCGGTGAAAAATAATGTTCTTTCAATTCTTGAACCAATGCATACAAACATCATTAACTTAATCTTCTGTGCACGAATTTATAAATTTCGTATAATCGTCAATTTTTTTTTCAATCGGTCAGAATTGTTGTGAAAATATGGCAGGTAATTTACGCTCGTGTTTTGAAGTCTAAGGTTAACGATTGTGACCTGTTTGTCAACAATCAACAAAAAATAAAAAAAAAAGCATGGAAATTGAGCACTTGTTCAAATTCAATAATAGTTTATTTTAAGGACATCCATGCGTATTGCGATCACTGGATTTTTACGAGATGGGTCACACTGAGGTCACTTTGCATACGGAAAATATGTCGAGGGAAGTAAACTTCTTCTAAATATGAATATATTAAAGAATTTTCTTCAGAAAAAAGTATATGTACATAAGTTTTATAATGAAAACTATCCATTGGGTTATAAAAAAACATATGCATTATTTTTTTAATTTAAGGTTTCTTATAACTTTAAAGTATGGAATATTGACTAAGAAAACATTTTTATAGACAACAATATCATAATAGTATTACATAAAGTAACACACTATTTATTATACAGGTCGATTAAACAGTACATTATTTACAAAATAAGAAAGTAATACAACACAAGGCAATGTCCAAACGAACGTCTACATTTTAACAACATTTATAATCATTGATATAAAGAATAAAATAACATTGCTCTGATCATGCTGATAACGTTTTTGCAAGTTATGCAAGATAGCAGTTTGCATCGACCAAGACCACACAACACAAAGGCAATGCATAAATGTACTTCTACATGTTAATGGCATATCATTATTATCCCTGGCATTGTATAATCCAATGGGGTAAGGTGTGAAACAAACCAAACCGAACGTTCAGCTTCTATGATAACCAGCTTGGTAATCTTACTCATGTTAATGTTTTTGAACATCACATACATGTATACCGATATTCTAATATCATTTTGTTTATACACAGTAAATAATCTAATTCAATACGCATAGAGATTGAGGTCAATGGCTTGCTACTGCAAAAGAACAATAAAGCTCAACATATTCAACAACAACATTATTATTGTTCAATCTGATATATAATTTGAAGGCAAAGTGAAAAATAGTCGAGACATATTAAAACCGACTACTATGGATTTTCTTCATTGTTTTAGAAAGTACGGCTGAATATCAATGCCTATATCTTCTAGTGGATATTTTCCGCTCAGAAATAATATTACATCGCCTTATTTTGATATCAATTTATTTATATGTATCTCTGAAATCCAGATCGAAGTTATCACATTTCATTACAAAATCATGTTTCTATACTGTTGTTCTCTATCCCAATGTCTTGCAACACGCAGAAGAACTTTATTACACATATTTAATTAGTACCAGTATGTATGTACATTAAATGTTATAGCTCCATAGAAACCATAGAAACCATATTTATAGTTACTAAACATCAGCATCGATTAGGTTGTGTTTTATGTGTTCTTTGATTACTTTACCTTTCCCCAATTACCGTCTATAGGAATTCATTTTATTGTCGAGCCTTCGAATTTTGTCGAAAAAGCGAGACATAGCGATCCTACATTCCGTCGTCGTCGTCGTCGTCGGCGGCGTCCACGAATATTCACTCTGTGATTAACGTTTTTGAAATGTTAATAACTTTCTTGAACTAGCCTTGACTTCTTACAATCTTGGACAAAAGATTGTTTATGATCATGACATAGTATCAAGAGGTAAATTTTGTAAAGAAAAATCCTGTTTTTCCGTATATTACCATTAACTGTACTTAGTTTTTTTTGCCAGAAAACATAACATTCACTCTGTGGTTAAAGTTTTTAAAATTTTAATAACTTTCTTAAACTATCCTTGATTTGTACCATTCTTGCACAGAAGCTTGTTTATGATCAGAAAATAGTTTCCAGAAGAAAATTTTGTAAAAATAATATTCCATTTTTTCTGTATTTCACTTATTTTAAAAAAGCTAGTATATTAAATTAACATTTGTTCCCGTTTATCGGTATTTTATTTATAAATGAACTTAGTTTTTCTTTCAGTTAACATTACATACAGTCTAAAGTTAGAGATTTTATCAAAACATGTATTAGATCCTGAACTGTCAATTTTTTTTTTATCAAACTTGGACAGAAGCTACTTAGAATCTAAAGATTGTATCGAGTGAAATGTTTTATTATTTGTTTCCCCTTATTATTGTTGAGCCTACTATTAACAGCAAATGTAGGCGAGACACTGGGTTCCGCGGAACCCTTACGATTTTTTGGAGGCAATTACACGAACTGCTATGTTTGCGATGTTCGAAAAAATCATTGAAAATATCATTTATATTTTATAAACATAATTCTGATTGTGTGACAAAGTTTCGATCGAAGAAGACACACATACGTCTGAGAGGCTCATATTCAGTTGTATATTTTAACGTATTAGATGCATACACACGTTGATTTGTAATCTTGACTTATCAATTATGCTTAATATATATGTGCAAATAACCTTTGTTATTAGATTAGCTATATATCACTGTAGATGAACCATTAATAAATGAATAGAATTGTATTGGCATGAGGTTTACATTTGTGTTGTGTGTGTTTGCCGATATTGCAATAACTTAAATTACATACATGTATACTTATTCTAGAGTAATAACAACATTGCGTTGTACATGTTAACAGATACATGTTTATATTCTTATTGGAGTTAAACTTGGTATTATCAAGTTTATGTTTTTACTGCACCTAATAAATGTTTTATACATCATTCCATGAAAGTAATATTAATTTATACTCACGATATTGGTTCTAATCTATATAAAACAAATATAAAGATGCAATGACTCAATTAAAGTTAAAATACATTTTATAGGCATTTTTTAGTTAGGTCCTTTTTTATTTGAGTTTTTACAAGTTAAATCAGCTTGACTTTTCGGGACTCTGTAATACACGATGTTTGATCATTTATTTATCCTTTGATACACGTAATGGTGAATTAGTTTTCCAAAGAAATTATCTTTCTTTAAAAATGTTTAGACATTCGTCAGTAATTAGACCAGATCCTTTTGTTCATTTTTTTGATTTTCTACATATTTTCGTACTTTAATAGAACATGTAGAAAGCAAAATACAAATGCAATACAATCCTCTTCTTCAAATCTGTTTGTTCTCAAAGTTTGTATTTTTCATGGCTGAAATTCTGTGTTCAATACGTTCTTATTTTCCTTTTCTCAATTAACAGATAGAAAGTAAAGGAATCAAACTTTTTATCATCTTTAATCAAGGTGAGTGCATATATATACCTTTTTAATTAATATGAATTGAAATTAAATTGTTTTTATGTATTACTGAAAAATTGTTACACCAGGGTTTTCGATCAGTCAAAGTCAAAACATTTACTAAATTTAATCATCGGTATAAGGACATCATTCGTAAATATAGCTCAACATGCAGACTTCTTATACGTTCAGGTATTTCACATCCAATTTTTTTGGAAATATTCTTTATAAAGCACAAAGGTGTCAGTATTCACCTCAAAAACTAACAAAACCTTTGAATAGACTTATTAAGAAGGGATATATAGTTACGATACTGTTGTCAGGTCATTAAAGATTGCATATTTTGGCGTTAATATTGATTCACTTATAGGGTCTTTGCATCGAAAAACCAGTTGTTGGCATGACACGGGTTATGTTCTTCTCATATATGTTATGATGGTATGATACTAAACCCCTAACGGGAAGGATTGTGCCTGATGTTCATATGTTGAAATCATAATCTTTCAGTCAGTTTAATTGAAGTCTGGAGCTGGCATGTCAGTTAACTGCTTGTAGTCTGTTGTTATTTATGTATTATTGTCATTTGGTTTATTTTCTTTGGTTACATCTTCTGACATCAGACTCGGACTTCTCTTGGACTGAATGTGCGTATTGTTATGCGTTTACTTTTCTACATTGGCTAGAGGTGTAGGGGGAGGGTTGAGATCTCACAAACATGTTTAACCCCGCCGCGTTTATGCGCCTGTCCCAAGTCAGGAGCCTCTGGCCTTTGTTAGTCTTGTATTATTTTAATTTTAGTTTCTTGTGTACAATTTGGAAATTAGTATGGCGTTCATTATCACTGAACTAGTATATATTTATTAGGGGCCAGCTGAAGGACGCCCCCGGGTGCCGGAATTTCTCGCTACATTGAAGACCTTTGGTGACCTTCTGCTGTTGTTTTTTTTTCTATGGTCGGGTTGTTGTCTCTTTGGTACGGAAGCCGATAAGGGCCATTCAAAAAAAAATAAATTATGTCGTAATTACGACATAGCATGTCGTAATTTCGACATAACATGTCGTTTTTACGACATCGCTATGTCGTAATTTCGACATAATATGTCATTATAACGACATCGCAATGTCGTAATTTCTACATAACATGTCGTAATAACGACATACACTATGTCGTTTTAACGACATAGCTATGTCGTAATAACGACATCGCTATATATTTAATAGAATATGTATTATGATTGCCAAGAGACTAAATGACACAGAAATTAACAACTATAGGTCATCATAATGCCCCCAATAATTAGAAAAGCCCCCGCATAGTCAGCTATAAAAGAGGGACGGTCGAAAGATACCAGAGGGAGAGTCCCCGAAATGCTGTGTGGTAGACAGTGTTATTAATTAATTATTAGCTCCCTAGGTAAAACTCCAAATTTCATATTTAATGTATTTCATTGTTAAATAATTTACATGAAGCTTAATAAGTATATATTTGTTAATTGCATAGCTTTTGCTATTTGAATTCATTGGTTAAAGATATTTATTTATATTGTAAAGTTTAATTTTTGCATCGTCGCAAAATCTCTGGTACCTTCTTTGGTTACCTTCTGTAAGAAACTTATATATTTTATAGATCCAATTGAAGTTCAACAAAGTTCCGATCGTGAAAGGGCTATATAGCCTGTCAAGGACGATATTAACTTCTATTTGTTTCAGTCCTACCAAGGCAAGCCAAGCTGTCCACCTCCCTGTAAATAAGCGCAAACTACATGGCTTCTTGTAATAAGGGTGAACTGAAGTAGTGATTGTTCTATATCTACTTTCAAACGGTGGGCACGATTTTCCTACAAGCCCTAGGATTTAAAACAAAATCTTCAAAATTTCATTCGCAAAACAAAATAAAAATGTTAGAAAACACGAACCAATATTAAAACAAAATCAATATATGTTTTAAATTATGTTTTTACAGCTCTTCATCATTTAGTAAGTAATACCTAGTTTATTTGAGGATTAAAATAACAAAGCTATGTGAAAAAAACGGATGTCCAACGTTACATTTATGAAAAACTGTTTTAACTCTTATGTAAAGTGATCCTATTTCTTATTCTCTGATCTTTTTGATTCTTGGCAGGAACAGCGACATGTGTCGGTTCTTTGTGGCGTTAAAGCCGTTATTTTGCCAAATTTCATTTGACTCGGTGGCTGCATATTAAGCTGGAATAAGAAAAAATGTCCAACGACGTATTTCGTTAACTGGGTCATTTTCAAAAAATGTCGAATTTTGAAATTGAAAAATTTATTAAAAGTTACTTATTCAAACAACCCTCTACATAAGCAAATCAAAACAAACAGTACTTTAAGAACAACATATTAAAAGATGCAATCTTAATGATGTCATACAAGAATATCTTGAAACATTTTTTGATCGGTGATACAATATTTTGTCTATCCTGTTACCATTTTCAAAAGAAATTTTGGGTTATCAAGAAAAGGTTTAGATAAAATGTTAAGCTTGTTTTACGTTACCAATTAGATGGTTTTCAAGAGAATAAACTTCTATATATATTCATTCTGTAAAATAATAGATTATTTGCCAATTTTCTAGGTTGTACTGAAAAATGGCTCTAAAAATTGGTTTTCAAAGGTTGTAAAAATTACCACCAGTAATGTAAGTCTAAGATAGCAATTTATATTTTTCGGCCTTTTTCACCTTTTCAAATGAACCCAACATCAAGTAAATCCCCCAGAAGTTAATTTACTTTTCTCTTTATTTCGTTGGTAACAGGAACGTACGTTTCTGATATATCACTATATAAAAGTCTATCCTGTTACCTTTTTGTCTATCCTGTTACCGATATCAGTATTGCACCTGCAAATGCTTAATTGGGAAGATTAAGACGTTATAACCTTAAGATGAGTTCAAACAATGAAATATTTCATTCGTTTTCCACCTACATGTTAAGATAAAAAAATTAACGACGTTTTTGTCTATAATTGTCTATCCTGTTACTGTAACCATAGCAACCATAGTAACAGGATAGACATAACAGGATAAACAAATTTCTTCGTTTTTTATTGCTGTTGTGAAATAACTACTCCCTTTGGTGAAGTGATTATGGTTTTCTATTGTGAATTTGGTTTCCAACACTTTATTGCACTTTTTACAACCATACTGTTAGTGTAATTAATCAAAACGGTTGGTAACAGCATAGACATGAAAAAAAGTACGCTCTATTTTTTTCACTAAATGTCTTGAAATTTCTTTTCTATACACTGTCGTTCAAGAAACGAGGCGTTTTAAATGTAAAGATTACTTTGCATTTTTGAAATCAACACTGACTGATTCAATATTCATAGGGGGGATAATTTAACGACTGATTTAAGTAGCGGTAACAGGATAGACATGAACCTCCTGTACGCTGATTGAATTTAGTTTGTAGATAATCTGTTACATACAATGATAAAGAAGCTACGATTTTTCGTTATAATTATAATTAACGTTCTTAAAAAGTCCCTTTTGCAGATATCAAGGCGATCAGAAAATCGGAAAAAAATCATTTCAAATGTGCTTTTCTGACATTGTACGCACACAAATACCCCCAAAATCGGCCTTAAATGCAGTTTAATCATATCAAAATAGATGTAAGGTGTGTTCATTATTAACGTTCTGAATCACAAATCCGACAAGCTCTCATTTAAACCATTACAACTGAAATTTCCATTAGAAATAAAAATGTTAGCATTGGTGTACTGAAAATTCGACATTTTTTGAAAATGACCATCTCAACGACTGAAAGTGAATTTTATAAGTAGATATAGCAGAAAATGAATAAAAAGAGTAACACACTAATAATATATAACAAAAGTACAAATATTTGCCTCATTGTTCGTGAGTTCAAATATTGCTGATTCAATAAAATCTTCTCTTCACAGTCGTTTTTCTAACGGTAGCCATTTTGTCCAAGTTGATATTTCATTTTCAAAGCAGTTAACGCGTATTTTTTTATAATTGATCAAAACAAAAGTTAGATACACGACGAGTAAAAAATGCAAAGATTCTTTTCTTATTAACTTCATAATTGGGTCTTCAAGGAATAAAATGATTCCACACATTACAAAACGGTAGCTAATTTGTCCAAACGTCTGAAAACGTCTAAAATCCGAAAGACGCTAATTTCCGACGTTACATGTGCTAAAGTTTCATTATAATTAACAACAAATCGTGTTATGAAATTTGGAAAAAGAGGTTGATGATTGCTGCAGAAAAAAATAATAGTGCATGTTGCTATAGACTCCGCCCGGGGACATAGGTTCGACACAGGTTAAATTTTGAAATTTTTATTAATCGTTTATAGCTTTTAACGATTTATTTAATAGAATGGGGAAATGGGGGAAAATCACATGATCTTCGTCCACTTTTTGCAAAGACAAATTGGAGACACCAAGACAGTCCTCTAAATGTAAAATGCGAATTGAAATTTATGTTGCGGAAGTACTCTGAAATAGACAATTTAAAGTCGTCACTTCAGTAATGTGCAATCACCAATAATAAAAGACTTAATACCAGTTCAAGGAATGTTTTAATTCGCGATTTGTCCTGTTCATGTTATAACTGTCGTGATGAAAGTAATTCCTGTACTATCGAAACCGGAACTTTTCGTCAATATAAACTTGTGCATGAAATGGAGGTAATTGAAAGACGAATCCCAAACAGCGACGAAAACTGTTTCATCGAATTAATAAAAACCCGGGATTATATTAGCCGTTTTCGAGGACGATCCAGGAGTAGATTACTATATTTTAAAATGTATATCAGAAGTTGAACACTATAGATGACTTGGGAAATAATTCTCAAGCCAAGGTTCAAGTAATTGAAGGGGTGTATTTCGACAACTTGTGTGCCAGGGAAAACACAATTCTATTCAAATTTAACCAAGGGTAAAAATGTCCGATTTACTTGCAGTGTCAGATATATTTGAATTGGAGTTGAATTAAGATATAGAAATTTTACAATGACAGATGATATGCACCTTGAAAGTTAAACATCCTATGAAAAAAGTTTTCTACATCTAAAAAACATTTTTCTTATTGAAAACCATATACATGTACTTCCTCCCATCTTTCCTTCCTACATTACTTGCGACAGTTCTGCATTTTTTGTTGAAATAACTTAAAGGATAAACATTAATAAATCGAATCATTTCCACAACTTTAGGTAACTTATGATAAAATGACATCACAAAACGAACAGAACCAGAATCAACCAACGTATAAAAAAACGAATAAAACTTGCAAAAATTAATCGAAGTCAAAAACCCTCTTCGACGCCGCATTTTAAGTGTAATGTGGTGTTGTAGGAACATCGTGCACAACGTTTGAAAGTAGAAATAGAGCAATCAATACTTCAATTCACCCTTATTACAAGAAGCCATGTAGTTTGCGCTTATTGATTGGGATGTGGAAAGCTTAGTTTGCCTTGGTAGGACTGAATGACAGTCCACATATAGTTCCACATATTATTCTTCCAATACATTGACGTTTTTAATGTCTTTGACTGACTATGTAGCCTTTCACGATACGTCGGTAGTTGAAAGAACTTTAATGGGTTCTATAAAATATATTTATCAGTTTCTCTCAGAAGGAAACCAAAGAAGGTAACCAAAGATTTTGCGACGATGCATATTTTAAATTTTACAATATAAATAAATATCTTTAACCAATGGATTCAAATAGCAAAAGCTATGCAATTAACAAATATATACTTATTAAGCTTCATGTAAATTATTTAACAATGAAATACATTAAATATGAAATTTGGAGTTTTACCAAGGGAGCTAAATAAAATAATTTATAAATAACACTGTCTGCCACACAGCACTTCGGGGACACTCCCTCTGGTATCTTTCGTCCCCCTTTTATAGCTGACTATGCGGGGGCTTTTCTAATTATTGGGGGCATTATGATGACCTATAGCTGTTAATTTCTGTGTCATTTAGTGTCTTGGCAATCATAATACATATTCTTTTATATACATATGGCGATGTCGTTATTACGACATAGTGATGTCGTTATTACGACATAGTGATGTCGTTATTACGACATGTTATGTCGAAATTACGCGATGTCGTAATAACGACATGTTATGTCGAAATAACGACATGTTATGTCGAAATAACGACATGTTATGTCGAAATAACGACATGTTATGTCGAAATTACGACATGCTATGACGTAATTACGACATAATTTTTTTTTTTGAATGGCCCTTATCGGCTTCCGTACTTTGGCACATTCCCCATTTCCATTCTCAATTTTACTTTTTAAAGTCTTTATACACTGAAAAATGAATATCGATGGCTGACCGATGTTGGGCTAAAACCGTATAGCGGGTTATTTTTGCGGGGTGTAAATTTTCGCTGATTTTCGCGGATAGAACAAAATCGCCATAATTAATTCCGCCAATTTGAAAGTGTACATGCAAAGATATTGATGAAAATTTTGAATCCGCCAAAAATATTTCGTATACCTTATTCAAGGTTAATCGCGAAATTTTACACACGCGAAAATAATCCGCTATTCGGTAGTACTGTTAAGGATTAAATACAATAACAAAACAGTTTTTTTCCTATTTGCATGGTTACAATTTATGAATGATTTCATTTTGTTGTAGATATGTACTGATACTTACTCCGACATCTGTTTTTTCCTGAAAAAAAAATGGAAACGTATTTTAATTCGAGGTGAAATTCGATCAAGAGATCGAATTCATATTTATACGTAATGTTTGTTTACTTTGTACATGTTAAATTGGTTTCATCATCTTTGATCTCGAATGGAATATTAGTCAGCGAAAAAAAATGTAATCTTGTGCTTTATAATATTATTTCATTTTGTATTTAGCCCCATTAATTAATGCGATTATAAATACTAGTTAATATGTGTTTTACTTTTTATATGTTTTCGCATTTTGTGGTTGTGTTAGACATAGTTCTCATATCGTTGCTTCTTTATTTAGTAATGTCTTTCTCTTTGGTCTGAATTTTTGATAATTTATTCTCAGATATTCTTGTCAGTATGTTGCCATTTGCTATCCTCTGCTGTAATTTCTGATCTTTTGTTTTTAGCATGTTTGTGTAGTGCGTTATTTTGCTTTTTAAGTTTCTCGATATTTTTCTTTTGATTATCGTGGTATTTTTTTCAAGCGGATGGTTTATGATATCCAAACATCTTTTCATATCTAACAGGAATAAAACTCCTTCTTACCAACAACAGCTGCATGTGTATGTGTACATAGTCTTCGTTAACTGTACGCTGAAATCGGTAATATGGAAATATAAACAGATGAAAGTGAAACATTTACAAAATAATATGCATATTAGAACGTATTTGTGTGGGTTTTAAAAAAAAATTGTTCGAATTTTTATCATATATATTGCCAAATGATTTACTCATGGTGTTAGTATAAAAATTTCATCTCCAATAAAAATTCTACTACAATGTATCTATATTGCAAGTCACAACTTTGCTGTAATGAACAAACTCAACAGTTGAATTAAAATCATTTATGCAGGTATTGAAACTTTCAGGAGTAAGGAGGCTGTATGCATAAAATTTTAAAAAAGTTGGTATTTGTCTCTATTGAAGAGCAACTCAATGGTATTGAAAAGAGTTACATTGAGTCTATTGTCAACAAATAACATTTAGTAGGAGTTTTTTATGCTAGGAATAAATTAATCAAATAAAAAGCTGTATTTTTTAAAAGTTATCGTAACCTTGGTTTGAGAAAGAAAACATTACAACTGGTTGTTCTAGTGTTGTTTTTTTTTCTTCTAAAAACTGCGTTTAAGGATGTTTGCTGCTCAGTTTCAAAATAAATAACTTTCCATAAAACTAGTATATATTGATAGGGGATTAATTGAGGAATCAAAACAGCAAAAAAAAAATATAGGGGTCAATGTGCTTCTTTTTGAGATATTAGCCTTTGACATTTTGGTGGGAAAATGTTCTCTCTTGATTTTTCATAGCTTTATCATTGACCATTTAAAGTTGTCAAAAACTATTAAAAAATAAATAAGATTTTATAAGACTTTTACAAATTGCTTATAATCATACATGTACAAGATTTACAAAAAGAAAAATGGGCAAACATTTTTAAGGCATTCAAATGGATAAAACCAGAGGATTTCGAAAATCTGTCAAAAATTCCAAAACACGACGAGCAAACATCCTTAAAGTGAAATTTTACCACTTTCGCTTAATGGGTGGTTATTAGCTATCAAAATTGAATAAATTTTTATTTTGTTACTTTGGCTTACAAAAGTGATTGTTATTAAATAAAACAATTGCGATCATAAAATACGATATTTAACGAACAAACAATACAAACTTATATGCATTCAAAGCCAGGAAACCACTCAATCTAAAATGTACACGTCACTTGAAACCTCTCTACAGATACATATATCAAACACCATTGTCTTTGGTTTTCCATTATAGACTAAATAATGACTTTCATATATTTTTTAAACCCATATAATAATATTCAAGAGAACGAATCAGATTCCTTCCTTCGTTTTTTTTTATTTTATGAAAGTAGGAAACAGCTCATCAAAATAACGAAAATACCTGGTCTTTTTCTTTGACGACTGCTCTTCGTTGTAAACAATTTCCCTGAAATAAAGTAGAGCATACAAATTATCATTTACTATTTCATGAGTTAAATCGGTTCGCTCATCATTGACCAGTCCATCTACTGATATGTGTTTCAGGATGAACTCATCAATGAAGTGTATAGTTATGGTCATTGTTAATCCGTTTGGTGATACTGATAGGTGATAAGAAATCAATTATAATTATAACGGCAATCATCCTTATGATAAACAACTTCAAATAGACTGTCCTTATGCAAATTAAAATGTAAGCTCCGCCTTCCAGTGTCAAATTTTTACATTTATATATCATGTACATGTATATACGTTTACATCGTAAATTGGTGAAATCTTGTGAACACACACATTGAATTTAAGTCATAAAAACAGGATAGGGAGTACATTAGTTTCATTGAATTATTAAAAATATGTTTTCAAAAGTTTTGATTAAACTATTTTATTGTTATTTTACTAATTTCCATAGAGAATGAAAATTTAATAACACATTATGATTATGAAAGTAAGAAAATTCATTCAAATATATAATTTGTACACTGTTTTCCTTCCTGTGCAATTTGTTTTTCTGTTTTGACAGTCTCATGGGTGTATCGTGTTTTTTTTTCTAATTTTAGTCCTTTTACATTATATTCCACGAGTCTGTGTTCATAAATATTAAAATACTGATCATGTGTCCAAATTGACCTACACCGATCTGATAAAGCAACGTCTAATTACTAATGATCGTAAGGGTAACTGCGATTTTGTTTTATTAATGATTCAGACCATCAAAAAATTGAAACATACATGTAATTGACTGATAAACTTAATGCCTTTAAAATATTTAAAAAGGCCGGTATCGGCATTTCAATTAGATTGGTATGTATTCTGTAAACATATACAATGTAACTTCCTATTCTTGATATTGCATTATTTATCAATCGTATCTTATTTGTATCCACTATCTGCGTGTAATATGGAATACATAGTTGCATACATTGCTACATGCATTACGATGACATTTGAATTTAAAATACATAAGGCACCACCCTTTTCTTATCGGGGAAAAGGGGGCGGGGGGCTGTTTTTTTTTTGTTAAAACCAATATTTTGATGGCCTAGCTGACTGAAAATAAATTAAGATTTTGCACTATAGCTGAAAAAAAATTATACTGTCACGTGCTTGAAAAAAATGCACTGCTGAATTTGAGGATGCTGATTCTAACAACAGACGAGACAGTGAAACAGCATATAATAAACATCTGTACAGTCTAAGTTAAGATTTATATTTATACCTTATCATTTTTTGTATGTTCCTGTTATAGTGTTTGATCCAGAAATATTTAAACGCATTCAAATCTCCAGAATGATGTGTTACTACATTAAGACTGTACTCAAAACTGCAACTATTATAAGCCTCCACTGTTTCCAACTATGATAATTGACATTTCATTGAAAAAAGAAGTAAAAAAATGATTCAAACGGAAAATACAACCGGTACACAAGTCTTTGTCATACACAATCAGGACTGCAGTACCTGTATGACGGACTCAGAGAATATCATTATGAAGGAAGTGGGCTAAAAAAAAACAACAGAGACAACAGCCAATGCCAGGATATAGACAGAGCGATGCACTTGACATTTCACATCAATTTGAAAATTAGCTTTCCTTCTCATAAGAAAAGGTTCTGAAAAAAAGTGATGAACACAATGAAAACTCCCTTCCCCCCCCCCCCCCCCCCCTAATTAAGAAAATGGTTGTTGCCTAAAACATTTTAACCTGAAGTACAAGTAATTATTTGAAAATAAATTTAACAACAAATTAACAACGGAAATGCAATAGGCAAAATAATCTATTGGCATTACAATACTTTGCAGACTTAACAGATTAAATCACTTACTTTAAGGATACGTCTCCAAATAGATTGAACATTTCTCGTTCTGATACGTTCTTTTTGTTATATTTTATTTTGGGGATGACCGGTAGCTGCTTTTCACCTTCTATATCCACCTCTGCTTTAATATTTTTCAATTGTGTTAGAAGTTTACTAGCATTGACAACTTTCCGGCACTCGTTGAAGGCAGTCTGACATTCCACGAACTTTCCTAAATCTTTTTGAAACCCAGTGTTAATTGACTGAAAGACCTTCAGGTTTGCTGACTCTATTTCCTCTAATGATGTTATGAGTGCTTGCACTTTCTTGTCAATCCACTGCTTCATCAGTTTCCCGTCTTCTGTAATAACACGAATAGCTTCTTTTATTTCGCTCTGGTACTCCTCTGTACCTTGTTTGATTTTATTTAGATTTTTTTTTACGGATTTAATCTTCGATTCAATGATCTTTATCACTTCAGTCTGTAATTCCTTTGTCGATTCGTTGATTTCAGACATATCATGCTTTTTATGTTTTTTGACGCTGCAAATTTTGCATATTGGCATGTCACAATCAATGCAATAAAATATAAAGTTTTCGTCATGTTCTTTGCAAAACGGGTTTACTTCCGGGTTGATATGTGACCCATTAAGAAATGTATGATTTCTACATATTTTTGACCGTAAATGTAAAGTTTTACAATTTTCACACATCCATTGCTCGCATTGCTCACAATAGTTATTTCCTGGTCCGCTCATACATATGTCGCAGGACTTCGAGGCAATTTGTGCCATTTTGGTTGTTGCCTTTTGTTATCTTGACACAGGTGATCTCTAATAAATAATCAACACCGGACAAGACTGACAGAAAGTTACGGAAATAGTATCAAATATCTAGACTATTCCAACTTTTCTACGCCCAAGGATAGTTATCGATGAAACTGTTCAGGTTTAAACTGAACATGTTGAATCAGATTCAATATACAAAATATGTAAGCAATATTAAAACGTGTTTGTTTACTTTTAAATTATCAATATTTTTAGATATGTTAATTTCTATACCTGAGTTCCGATATACACGGTATCTCACATTTATCAATATTTAGTTTAACATGTAAAATGTTTAATGTAATACAAGAGTTTCAACCTATACTGTATCTCATTATAATTAATATTCAATTCAAGGTAATAAAATATTGACAAAGAGGGATAATATTTTACCCTTGTTTACTTTTAAACGTGTACTATTTTTAAATATGTTAATATCCATACAGGAGTTCCGATATACACAGTATCTCACCTTTATAAGCTTTTAGTTAAAACAGGTAAAATGTTTCAATGTCAATTTCTGAGTTCCGATGTATACTGTATCTCATTAAAATTTCAAATATTCCATCCAAAATAAAATATTTGGAAAGAGAAATAAGTTTTTGTTACACTAATATCACCGATTGCAAAATAAAGGTTATAACTTTTCCAGTTTAAATGTTTGTATATGTGCTAAATTGGCTGTGCATGTACGTTAAAAAGGTACGCATTCTCATTTATTGATAATAGTACGTAGGTAATTTCTAAATTATGGCGTTTTAATCGAAAGATTGACTCTGCGTCATATATAAACTTCTAAATACTACATTAAACAAATTGATTATCACTATATTCAGTCGGAAACCCGGTTGAAATAGAACAAAAGAATTGAAGCTCTTTGTTAGAGAAGGCGATAAATGCTTAATTTAATGTTTACTATGGTGACAAAAAGTTTAAAAGTTAATAGAAACAAACAAAATTACAACTTTATTCTTAATTACGAAGTGTTTTATTTTAAAAACACCTTTTGCATAAGTTTTCAATTTATCTAGTACATAGTTAAGCAGAACAATTAGATATCAAGTCGACGACATGGGTATCTTTCAAGTTGGATGTAGAAAATGCATAACCTCCGATTTAAAAAAAAAATTACCACGGACGGAAATATATCAATCTATTAGTTCAGTAATTTTCGTGTCTGCCCTTCCATTATGTGACTCAAGAAAAAAATCCAAAAAATGGGTAATAATTGTATTGAAAAGAGAAATTCGAGTTCACCTTTTTATGTTAGAGCGTGTTTGAGTTGAATATTTTGTCTTGATATCGTATAAAGCAAGAATATTTCATACATCGTTCGCTTCAGATTCTATCATTTTTATATATCGAAGCTACAGGTTGACTTTATAACATACAAAAATCACAGTATTAAAAGATGAAATATATGGGTCAAGTGAAATACCTATCTAATGAATCACAAAAAACAGAGTAGGTGTGTTCGAATAGCTATTTTTTCCTAAAAGTACTTGACGTCAGTCTTTCAAGTTGGATGATGAAAATGCATATCTTGGAAATTATTATTGTGTGTGTGTGATAAATAGGGTTTATAGTTTGCAACCACTTAAAAAATCTAGTCTGCCCTTCCACGAAATATTTTATTTGAATTTTTTTTTAAATGTTAATGAATTTTCGAAAATTCCGTCTGACAACCGATCAGACAATAGTTTTAAGTTCAATCAATCCAGACAAGATCATTAACTGATGCTCATTAGCTAGTTGATACATTTGTCTTTTATAATACAGCTAACATATAAGGATCGTAATGGTGCAATGTGGATAAATTTATCGCTTTCCAAGAGCAAAGTTGGCAGCGCGTCATCCCTACAATGGCTTCCATTTCCAGGATTGTGAAAATGAACTGGCGTAATCGGGAGATAATTTTGACGAAGTAGAATCCTGACTGTATTGCCTTATCATAAACAAGAATTACAGTTATTGTTTGGCATATGTTCATCAAAACACATGCAATATACATGATATATTTCTATGATTAGCCTGTGTTATTCTTAAAGGATATTTGTTTTTTCCATTTATCTTTCGTGAATACCCCTATTAGAGTAATGATCCAAAGCATTTGTTTTGAAATTAAATTTTCAAATAATTTTCACGCTTTATCATTATAAAGGTTTAAACAATTTATCTATTTTTCTTTATTCAGTAAAACGTTTTGGTGTTTAATGTTGTTTTCACATGGTATATCCACCCCTTACTCTGTGTACTCATTACAAAAACTGTAACGTTAATTGGAGCACAGTTGCATCATTGAACATTTCATGGTGAAAAAGTATCTGATACTTACTTACAACATCTACATTCCTATATCATTGTATATGTACATTGTATTTACTAGTTGTTTCTAAATTATTAACAGAAAACGAATGCGATTATTCTATTTTGGCCATAATAGATTAAATTTCAAAATTAGTATGACAATATTATTGACATTTATCATATGTTTAGTAATAAATACAGTTGTTTTGAATATATGATAAATAGCACCCCTATTCGGATTTCTCGTTCGAATTCTATACGAAGTCTCTCGGAGTTTTTCATTCAGCAGACGACAACATTGATCAGTTGTTGATGTCATGACGTTACCACGGAGCCCGCCACAGCATTCAAATTGGAGAAGAAGTAATGAATCGTTTTGCTCAAGATGTTTTAGAACAGGAAGATCGAATTGAAGAACGCGATCGTGCTGCTGATCAGATGACTACAGATGAATTCATTTCAGAGTGGAAAAGGAAATAAACAAAAAAAAAACTGAACCACTGACAAAGGAGGAAATTGATATATACTGTATCAAAAGAAACTTCTAGGAGCAGGTAAAATTAGAGTCTACAATTAAAATGATTAAAAAAGCAATAAAATAGACCACATGATGTTTTTCGCATTAAATACTTTTTTAATCGTCTGTCTGATATACAGTTTGTGCTCTCCATATATATTTACAATACTAACTGATTTAAAAGAGGGACGAAAGATACCAAAGGGATAGTCAAACTCATAAATCTAAAACAAACTGACAACGCCATGGCTAAAAATGAAAAAGACAAACATACAACAGCACACATGACACAACATAGAAAACTAAAGAATAAACAACACGAACCCCACCAAAAAACTACGGGTGATCTCAGAGCTTCGGAATGGTAAGCAGATCCTGCTCCACACGTGGCACCCGTTGTGTTGCTTATGTGATAACAAATCCGGTAAATAGTCTAATTCGGTAGGTCACATTCATGAAAGGTAAAGGGATTGTAGTTACGACGTAAGGAACATATCATTTGTGAAACGGTTATTCCATAGCGGTCAACCAACTCGTGAGGTTCACCCTAATCTTTCGGCTCATAGTACGTGACACATACATGATCATGATGATAAATTTATCTTCTTGTATTCAGCTATCCTTTATGAACGTTTTTTTGTACAAGTAACAATAACTGTATATGTACGATACATGCATATCCTTCACTGGCGTTACACAATGTACAAATATTTTTTTCTTCAGTTTAATATTTATTATTTTGGCAAAAAAAATATTACTTGTAGGCTTCATCTCAGTTCGTTTATGTGTGTTTTACATTTTAATGTTATGTCGTCATTCTCTTTGCATTTCATTTGTATTTAATGCGTTTCCTAAGTTTTGGTTTATGACCCGGATTTGCTTTTAATTTCACAAATCATCGTAGTTCTAAGATCAAACTTAAGACACGCTTTAAAAGTTAAATCCAATTTCACCAAAACGAATGACGAAGACACCTAACGACCAACTTAGGAGTGCCTCTACCCACACCCTGTGTCCAAGAAATACTAACGACAACTGTTACGCTGATCTTAAGTATTTAAAAAATGGGTTGCTGCGCTTCTAGTGTCATTCTTGAGACGCCAGTTCAGTATAGTATAAATATTGAGAGACTGTTTGAAACAGTCGATATGTATACAGATGCTTTCCAAGGGACAAGGTGTTGGAACTGATAAACCGTGTTTTGCCTATTAAAGAAAGACCTACTAGACGGACAATGTCCAATGTCCATCAGCACTCACGTACAATATTAAATGTAATTATAGTAAAAATGTAAAACCGTCTGCACTCGGCTAAAAATACAAAGTAAAAAATGACCTTGACATCTTATGGTAACTATTTACATTCACTAGTTTCAAGTACACTTCGTTCAATATCTTCTCATCATTGGAACAAAATTTAATAGTGCTGTAAGTGCGATATGATTGCTAGTGGCGAAGTTAGGTTTTTTTCTAAGTACACCTTGGCGAGGAGTCGGAAAGCCCCCAGAAGGTTCAGCGCGTTTCGTTTACATAAGACTCATCAGTGACGCTCATATCAAAATATTTATAAAGCCAAACTAGTACAAAGTTGGAGAGCATTGAAGTTCCAAAATTCCAAAACGTTGTGCCAAATACGGCTAACGTACTCTATTCCTGGGATAAGAAAACCCTTAGATTTTCGAAAAATTCAAAGTTTTGTAAACAAGAAATTTATAGAAATGACCACATTGTTGATATTCATGTCAACACCGAAGTGTTGACTACTGGGCTGGTGATATCCGGGGACGAAACGTCCACCAGCAGTGGCATCGACCCAGTGATGTAAATAGTTATCAAAGGTACCAGGATTATAATCTAGTACGCCAGACACGCGTTTCGTCTACATAACACTCATCAGTGACGCTCATATCAAACTATTTATAAAGCCAAACTAGTACAAAGTTGAAGAGCATTGAGGTTCCAAAATTCCAAAAAGTTGTGCCAAATACGGCTAACGTAATCTATTCCTGGGATGAGAAAACCCTTAGTTTTTCGAAAAATTCAAAGGTTTTGTAAACAGGAAATTTTATAGAAATTACCACATTATTCTGGGGGACGAAACGTCCACCAGCAGTGGCATCGACCCAGTGGTGTAAATAGTTATCAAAGGTACCAGGATTATAATTTAGTACGCCAGACGCGTATAGATTTTGCGTACTGACGTTTGTTATTATCTTAATTACGTATTATAGTATTCTTTTATATGTCTTTTTTAGATATTCATTTGAAGTGACTCTGTGGTTACGTAAAACCACATACTTTGAACGGCAAAATTATTTCATTTATTGATATTACTTTTACTTAAAGATCTTGACATACTATGAATGACTAAACTATTTTATTCAATAAGACTACTTTTTCTGTTTAGTCTGTTTTTTTTATGATATACATTTGACGTGAAACTGTACTTATGTATCCCGTCATACTTTGAACCACACCATTATTTTATTTATTATTATTACTTTTACTGTTAAATCTGGTTTTTGTTATATCTACTTTACGTGAGTCTGCATTTATGTATGCCGTCATACGACAAAATTATTTTTATGTCTACCTGTGCGAATTTCAAACGCGCAATTTTACACCAGTAATGAAAACCTTCTATCATTTATGGGTAGACTTTACATAGATAAATTCAGCCGTATTTGACGTGAAACTGTACTTATGTGTCCCCGTCATACTTTGACACCACACCATTATTTTATTTATTATTTTTACTGTAAGTCTGTTTTTTGTTATATCTACTTTACGTGAGTCTGCATTTATGTATGCCGTCATACGACAAAATTATTTTTATGTCTACCTGTGCGAATTTCAAACGCGCAATTTTACACCAGTAATGAAAACCTTCTTTCATTTATTGGGTAGACTTTACATAGATAAATTCAGCTGTATAAGAAAAGCAAAATGAGAATGTTAAATTTGATGTATGCCTTTTTGTGCTACTTTGTTACATTTGTTGTTTATGTAGTGATATTAAAATGATAACACAAAATTGACTGTTGTACCCCTATTTTTGACATTTTTACTCTTTGAGTATGTTTGTTTTGTTCATGCATCGTTGACAATGTAATGGAATTTGATGCGACTGTCATACAAGTGAGAGGTTTAGCTAGCTATAAAACCAGGTTCAATCCACCATTTTCTACATTAGAAAATGCCTGTACAAAGTCAGGAATATGACAGTTGTTATCCATTCGTTTGATGTGTTTGGACTTTTGATTTGCCTTTTGATTTTTGATTTTCCTTTTTGAATTTCCTCGGAGTTCAGTATTTTGTGTTTTTACTTTTTCGTCTACCTAAGACTCATCAGTGACGCTCATATCAAAATATTGATAAAGCAAAACTAGTACAAAGTTGAAGAGCATTGAAGATCCAAAATTCCAAAAAGTTGTCCCAAATATGGCTAAGGTAATCTATTCCTGGGATAAGAAAATCCTTAGTTTTTCGAAAAATTCAAAGTTTTGTAAACAGGAAATTTATAGAAATTACCACATTATTGATATTCATGTCAACACCAAAGTGTTGACTACTTGGCTGGTGATATCCATGGGGGACGAAACGTCCACCAGCAGTGGCATCGACCCAGTGGTGTAAATAGTTATCAAATGTACCAGGATTATAATTTATGTACGCCAGACGCGCGTTTCGTCTACATAAGACTCATCAGTGACGCTCATATCAAAATATTGATAAAGCCAAACTAGTACAAAGTTGAAGAGCATTGAAGATCCGAAATTCCAAAAAAAGTTGTGCCAAATATGGCTAAGGTAATCTATTCCTGGGATAAGAAAATCCTTAGTTTTTAGAAAAATTCATAGTTTTGTAAACAGGAAATTAGAGCCAATTTATATATGTTTATTGTTATAAACATGAGGAGAGGTGATATGACTATATACCAAATTGAAATGAAATTGTAATAAGTAGTTATATAGGCCACTGTATGGCCTTTCTACAATAAGAAAAAAAAACCGTATGGTCGGCTTTAAAAATACTCCAACACCTATGAACACGATCAAAACTGAAATTTATTTTAGATAGAAACACATCTTTCTAGATTATAACAAAAAAAAAAAAAAAAAGAAATAATTATATTATAGACATGAACAATAGATAACCACTGTTTCTATAGGATGCTGTCTTGGGACAAATATAGCTTACACTTGAATTTGCGGTATCGGTTTTTACTCATCGTTGAAGGCTGAACGATGACCTTGTTAGTTTGTGCGTCATTTTGTCTATTGTCGAGAGTTTGTCTCACTTGCAATCATACCACATCTTCTTATTCTTATTAGAACAAACTGTAATAATAAGTTACAAATATATTTAATCAAAAGATCGATAAGGTCACAAACAAATAATAATAAGATGAAACCAATAGACAACGTTTGGAAAAAAAAAATAATGTTACCGACAGCTTGGTACACTTGTATTGTGTATTATGTAAAATTAACAATTTCAAATGTTTAAAATGTCTCTTATAGGAAAAAAAAAATATGTGACCGACTGGGACTGAAAAATGTCACTTTACTGCATGATTATATCGATGTTGTAAAAACTATGTATATATATATATAATACAATAAAGCTTTCAAATGCCATTAAATTGATCAATATTTTCTTATAGTCAAAATAGATAATTCACTGAATTGTTTTGTACATTGGCTTTGTTAAATAAGTTTTCTGTTACTTTCCTTCTTTGAGAAAAAACCACCTCAGAAATCTAAAAGATATAATATTTATCATGTTTAATAAGACATACATTTATTCTAATATTTGATATTTTGTTAAAAATATTTATAATCTGTTTTCCTTGTGATATATGCAGATACAAAATTAATGTAATGTAGAAAAGCTAATCAGATATTGGTATTTACCAGTAGATACGTTGTATTTATAGACAACGACAGTTCCTGATTGGTCTTGTCCTGGTGTAATACATAAAACATGTTAACATTTACCAGTAGATAATTAGTTGTATTTATAGACAACGACAGTTCCTAATTGGTCTTGTCCTAGTTTAATACATAAAACATGTTAACATTTACCAGTAGATAATTAGTTGTATGTATAGACAACGACAGTTCGTGATTGGTCTTGTCCTGGTTTGATACATAAAACATGTTGAAATTAAATACTTATTTCTTAATTTTCTTCCTTTTTTGTTATTTATTAGCGTTTAGATATGAAGTTAGTATTTACAGTGGTCTATTAACTGTTTGCTGGTAAATAAGATTGTAAAGTTCATTTCATTATTCCATTGTGTATTTTACATGAGACCATCTGGTATGTGTTTGCTGTTCTTATGAACTATATGTGCCACATGTAGAGCAGGATCTGCTTACCCTTCCGGAGCACCTGCGATCCCCCCTAGTTTTTGGTAGGGACCGTGTTGCTTATTCTCTTGTTTTTCTATGGTGTGTCATGTGTACTATAATTTGTCTGTTTGTTCTTTTTCTTTTCAAGCATGGCGTAGTGAGTTTATTTCTGATTTATGACTGTCCCTCTGGTATCTTTCGTCCCTCTTTTTTTTCTGGTAACATTGACTGACTGATTGTTCATACCAACTGATTTGAACTAAAATCTACATACTAAACTTATTACCAATGTCTTTCATTTATAGTGATAAAATATAAAATGGAAATTGGCAATGTGTCGAAGAGACTACAACCCAACCATAGAACAGACAACAGCCGAAGGTTACCAAGAGGTCTTCAATGCAGCGAGAAATTCCCGGTTTTTTTTTGTTTGATTTCACCTTACATAGAGTATTTATATAACATATAAATGTAATGTGAAATCATAACCTTGTGCACAATGCTTGAATGCTATTACGCGAAGTAAGTCAGTATCGTCTTGTCAACGCATTATGATAGTTATCAGATACCAGGATTATAATTTAATACGCCTGACGCGCGTTTCGTCTACATAAGACCCATCAGTGACGCTCAGATCAAAATAATTATAAAGCCAAACAAAGTACAAAGTTGAAGAGCATTGAGGACCCAAAATTCCAAAAAGTTGTTGCCAAATACGGCTAAGGTAATCTATTCCTGGGATAAGAAAATTCTTAGTTTTCGAAAAATTCAAATTCATCGCGAAGGACATAAAAGGTTTATATAGCATGTTTGACAACCGTACTTTGATGGAGGGTTGTCAGATTGGCACTAATACCATATATTCGTATATCTTTTCTTAGTAATACACATTATCACAAGACATTCCGTACAAAATATAATCTAGCGATTTTAAAACAAACTATGATTTTAAAACAAACTATGAAATTTTTCTTGAATGACGAGATGTTTCTTGTTTACCAATGCACGGAGTTATATATATGTTATATGATAAAAAGTGATACAAAAAATCTGCGATAATTTGATTGGCTTATTTAGCATCATGTAACGATAATACGACATCTCCATTGGTTATTCGTTTGGTCATTGATTACTTATAAAGATTAAGACGATGCACATATCAATGAACATACATGTATTTGATTTCTTCAATATTTTACAAAGCACCCACATTTTCACCTGAATTTTTGTTAAAGTCCAATTTGATTGTATTCTAAATAAAAGAATAGTTTTTAAATGACCGATGTAAAGTTTGACAACTGAACAAGACATGTGCATTTGACTTTGTACTTGTATATAAAAACGACTCAATCAAATATTCGCTTATTTTTTTTATTGAACCCAACGAGAGTGTGACTATAAGAAAGATTTGAACCTGCTGTTCAATGGTTGTACTTTCGTGATGTGGATTATACGTATTTCTCGGTTTTGCGTTAAATCTGTTGTAATTTGCGAACCAATTAAAGGCCTTATTGCTCCTACTCATAGATTCATGTTGCAATCTGAACTTGTTGGTTATACATAGGTAAAATCAATTTATCAATTTAATCATAGTTGTATTTAGACATCGCGAAGGACATGAAAGGTTTATATAGCATGTAAAAACTATGAGTGTATTGAAAAATATGAACAGATTTTTTTTAGTATTATAGAATTATCATAAGACGAAATATAATAGATTGATTGGAATATACGAAATTAAAAACAGTTTTTTGATGTCAGCCAAGCCTCCGTGTTGCTCCGTGTTGCATACCGTACTTTGACCTATAATGATTTTTCATTCACTAATTGTGACTTTGATGGAGGGTTGTCTCACTGGCACTAATACCACATCTTCTTATACATATTTTTAGTACATGCAAATTATCATAAGACATTCGATACAAAATATAATGAAGCGATTATGAAACAAACTAAGAAAAGAAAAAGGAAAGGAAAGGTAGGACAAAATAAAAATAAAAAAACAAAGATAAATCGTAAGAAAGAAAAGGGGATAAACATAAAGCACACTTACCGACAGTTTGTTTGCAACATGCTTAAATATAGCATTGTTAAAAAGACAAAATTAAAGTAAAATATTGTATTCATACAATAATGTATTACTGAATGTAACGTATCAAAGCGTTACACGGTTAAACATTTCATTTATATCTATCATTTAGACTTTGATCATGAAGACATACATTTTTATATTTTTAAACCTTGTTTTTGAATTCTCTACTGAAAGTTACTAAAGCTAATTTTTCTAAGGATTTTCAGTCAATTATGTACTTGTTACTCTCTGTTGAACCATGTCATCTTCATTCGTGATAAGATTTTTGAGATTTTCAAAATTTAATAAAAACTAAAATATTTGATTCATTCCGAAATTCCGTGTTAGACTGTGTCTTTAATGACATGAGCAGAACCACAAATGTACAAGTTTATAAGCTGTTTTATTGTCCTTCCCTATACCTGCTCAGTCTCTCCGTATTTCTCATGTCACGGGTTTATAACGAGAGCAGGCATTATCAGTGACGTCATAATGTCTAAATAGAAGTTAAAAGCGACGTCGCAATGTGTGAGGAGACGTTACCAAGCTTATGTTTGTCAAGTGTAAAACTGTCTAAGGTAGTTAGGGAGGGGGAAATAGACTTTATCATTAATAGAACGAAAAACAGATAATCAGATTTTTTACAATATCAATGTGTAGAAAACACGATAATCTATACATAAAGTATCTGATTATTTTTTAGTTTAGTGAGTGGTCAATGATAATTGAAATAAATTGCAGAATTATCGCTGAATTTGATTGTGTGTTTTGATGGTTTAATATTTTGCCATGCTACATTGTAATGGATAATACATCGTTAATATGTAAGTATATACAAACTTACTAAAATCGTCCATGTACTGGCCAACTGTAAAATACAACATAAATATGATCATAAACGTCTTGAAACAAACTTGCATGTTTTAATGGAATATTTTAGGAGGTATACAATTATTAGGAATTCCATTATTATTTAAACAAAAAAATCAAAATACTATATATGTACCGATAAATGCTTATTATTTTACTGTAAATATAATTTAAAAAAAAATGACAAATTTTGCTTATCAGAGAATATGTTTGTGCCATGATTAAGAGTAATGGGATGAAGATAAATTTCCAGGTTAAGAGTAGTTCCTGGATAAGTGTATGATATACGTATACGTCTGCTCAGTTCTGAAAACAATTACATTCATGGTAATCATTGTTGTTTTACAACATATCCTTCTGTTGAGTAAATCTAACGTTTGTTTGCCGGCTTTAATTTTACGTCTGTACAGAAAGTGCAGAATGCTGAACAGAAATGGTTGCATTAAAATGATTTTGTTTTTAAAGTTTGAGTATAATATTATACAAATAGTATGCCACAACCTCAACATTCAGTTTATTTTTGACTCAATAGTATAAATGTCTCTTTCTTACATCTCTCCCTCCCTATTTCGCGATATCTTTATATCACTTATTGTAATAGAGAGTTATAAATAAACTTCTATGTACGTTTATAGAAATATACTAATGTTAAACCAGGTTCAACCCATCATTTTTTTCTTAAAATGTCCTGTACCAAGTCAGGAACATGGCAATTGATATATTATAGTTTGTTTCTGTGTGTGTTACATTTTAATGTTGTGTTTCTGTGGTGTTGTGGTTCTCTTATATTTGGTGTGTTTCCCTCGACTCTGGTCTGTGACCCGGATTTGTTTTTCTCAATCGATTTATGAATTTCGAACAGCGGTTTACTACTGTTGCCTTTATTTAAAATCGGAATTGAAAGGTTGCATAGTCAATTATATGGTTTTCATATATAAAAATGATAGGTTTTAATACTGACTTATGAAAAAAAATATGAATGAATACTCACCTTGTAGGATTGTCTCTACAAAACAAAATGGCAAAATAGAATGACAATTGAAAAAGATCATTATTTATGGTTTTGTTTATTTGACATTTGATTTACTTTACTTTTTTCCGAATAATTGTAAAAAGTAATACTACGCTGTTTTACTGGTTTATCATTAGTCCATGTTTTGATAAAAAAAAAAATCGTGTGTAAGTTTTCCGCTCAACACATAATTTTCCTTAATTATTCAACAGATTGTCGTCAAAAGACCAGATACATATTTTTGTTATCTTTCGGATATTCCACAAAATATTTTTCTAAAATAGAACATATAGAAAGCACGACAAAGCACCAAATGAAAACAATGAAGACTTAATAATATCATGGAAGAAATACATTTACATGACTTAAAATAAACATTTTATTTTCCATTTTCATGGTGACAATCGAAAAACTATTTTAAGGTTGAACTTACTCAGAAAGTCTTTCTTCCCTGAAAAACAATAGGAAGGTATCTGTTGTAAAGGTATTCTTATACGAATATGAAATCTAAAATTTAACCGAATTCATTTCAGCAGTGCTGCTGGTTCATACTATTTGAATTAATTTCATCATCTGATTCCTGAGGTAAGATTTAAATTTGATTTGGTGTTGAATATAATCTACAAATCATATTCTCTCTTCTTTGTCATGTATTTATAACATTTGATTATAATTCACGATTATGAGTGAAGTATTTGCAATTTCTGGTTTCATTTCTTCTATCGGTCTGAACTAAAACCCATGATTTGTTTGGTTATTCCGTGAAACATGAAGCGCCGTTATATCTTAGTGAACTTGTAAATTTATACAGGCCATCAAGATCATTAAGGTCTGAAAACAACTTAACACTCGTAACTCCTATTGTGCGAACCAAAACCTACGGCAATAGAAGATTTGATCAAGCAGCGGCCATCCTTTGGAATGCATTACCAAAAAAACTTCAAAAATGCAAAGTCGGTGCCTGTATTCAAAAAGAACTTAAAAACTCACTTTTTTCGACAAGCATTTTTAATCCCTTAAATTCGTTTCTGTGATACATTGTGCCATACACGTTAGCCTGCTTTCGATTTATCGAACCTTTCTTTTAACTGAGAGATATGTTGCATTTCTAATATGTACACTGTATGTTTTTTTTTTAGTAGCACACATATTTTTCATTTCAGTAATTATATTTTTTACATGGTTAATATTCCTTTTTCATCTTTTGAATACGTTTTCAAATTTTTAACTTATATTTGATAATTTGTAATTAGCAATCTTATTTTAGACTTTTTTCTGGCTATTTATTTATACCAACTTTATTCAGTATAATGTTTTACTCGTTTTTTTTTAATTTTTTATTCTTTGATATATATATATTCCACTTT
>NW_027269175.1:0-26746 GCF_963676685.1 Mytilus edulis
GTTTTAATTTTAACCAAAGCTACACAAATTTTGCAAATTTATATACAAAAAGCACACGAAACACGAGATCTTGCTTTGCTTCAAATACCTGACAGCATGAAACGATTTCTGCATGACAAAACGGGTGTGAAAATAAAAAGCGGCTTGTGAAATACGGCAAGTCGCCAGAATATATTTTTAAACGTATAACATACGTATACGTATTTAATCTTAATCGAACGAAATAACATGATCATGTTGATTCATCCTAGGTCCGACGAACGCAGTTTTTAAAGCCTAGGAAATTTCATTAATCAGAAAATAAATTCAACGCTTTTTCACAATCAGCACGGACTTTTCACTGTCTCGTTTAGTTAACACAAACATAAACAGTTCACCTGTTCTATTTTTTAAAGGAATTGACCGGTACAGCAATTTTTAAATAAATTTCAGAAGGAGGAAAAAACTTACCGGCCGACTGCAGTTTCCATCGTTTGCCCTCGTTCTGAGGCGACGTCGCTATTAACGATGATTGAAACAGTAGAAGGGGACGTAATTCTTTTCCCCGCGTTTTTCCGTAACGCTAAAAATTTATAGAGTTTCTTTTTAGGAACGAGAATACATTAATACACTGACATGTGCTGTTATAAATACAAGCAAGCGACAACAAAAATATTACATTACAAGAAAAGAAAAGAACTTTTTAGAGAACAGACATAAAAAAGAAAAAAAAGAAAATGCAACTTATTTTACATGCACGAGAAGTAGAATGATTTACAACAATGAGTAAAACTATACAATTTACGCAAACTCCTTAAATAAGAAAGATATATAGAAAAAGTACACATGTAGTGCTCAGTGAAAAGCATTAGAGAATATTTTACTGGGGCTGTTTCGCAGGCTATTGAAGGGAAAGCTATTTTTCTATTTTAATTTTCTCCCCAAACAGGGGGAGTGAGCCGATCCTGGAGGTACTGCAATACCAGGCCAACTCGTGGCAAGAGCGGTGCAAGCACCTAACATCTCACCTAGTTGCAAAAATCAGTTTAATATCGAAGTACCCACATGGGGTACGTATCAGATATTAAGCTGATAAGAACAGATACTACACTTTGATCTTAGCCAAAAGGCCGAGAAGCGATACTCAAATCTTTCCGAGTTTCCAAAGCCTACAAATCCTATTTCTTACTCAAACACGGTGTTTTAATTTTAACCAAAGCTACACAAATTTTGCAAATTTATATACAAAAAGCACACGAAACACGAGATCTTGCTTTGCTTCAAATACCTGACAGCATGAAACGATTTCTGCATGACAAAACGGGTGTGAAAATAAAAAGCGGCTTGTGAAATACGGCAAGTCGCCAGAATATATTTTTAAACGTATAACATACGTATACGTATTTAATCTTAATCGAACGAAATAACATGATCATGTTGATTCATCCTAGGTCCGACGAACGCAGTTTTTAAAGCCTAGGAAATTTCATTAATCAGAAAATAAATTCAACGCTTTTTCACAATCAGCACGGACTTTTCACTGTCTCGTTTAGTTAACACAAACATAAACAGTTCACCTGTTCTATTTTTTAAAGGAATTGACCGGTACAGCAATTTTTAAATAAATTTCAGAAGGAGGAAAAAACTTACCGGCCGACTGCAGTTTCCATCGTTTGCCCTCGTTCTGAGGCGACGTCGCTATTAACGATGATTGAAACAGTAGAAGGGGACGTAATTCTTTTCCCCGCGTTTTTCCGTAACGCTAAAAATTTATAGAGTTTCTTTTTAGGAACGAGAATACATTAATACACTGACATGTGCTGTTATAAATACAAGCAAGCGACAACAAAAATATTACATTACAAGAAAAGAAAAGAACTTTTTAGAGAACAGACATAAAAAAGAAAAAAAAGAAAATGCAACTTATTTTACATGCACGAGAAGTAGAATGATTTACAACAATGAGTAAAACTATACAATTTACGCAAACTCCTTAAATAAGAAAGATATATAGAAAAAGTACACATGTAGTGCTCAGTGAAAAGCATTAGAGAATATTTTACTGGGGCTGTTTCGCAGGCTATTGAAGGGAAAGCTATTTTTCTATTTTAATTTTCTCCCCAAACAGGGGGAGTGAGCCGATCCTGGAGGTACTGCAATACCAGGCCAACTCGTGGCAAGAGCGGTGCAAGCACCTAACATCTCACCTAGTTGCAAAAATCAGTTTAATATCGAAGTACCCACATGGGGTACGTATCAGATATTAAGCTGATAAGAACAGATACTACACTTTGATCTTAGCCAAAAGGCCGAGAAGCGATACTCAAATCTTTCCGAGTTTCCAAAGCCTACAAATCCTATTTCTTACTCAAACACGGTGTTTTAATTTTAACCAAAGCTACACAAATTTTGCAAATTTATATACAAAAAGCACACGAAACACGAGATCTTGCTTTGCTTCAAATACCTGACAGCATGAAACGATTTCTGCATGACAAAACGGGTGTGAAAATAAAAAGCGGCTTGTGAAATACGGCAAGTCGCCAGAATATATTTTTAAACGTATAACATACGTATACGTATTTAATCTTAATCGAACGAAATAACATGATCATGTTGATTCATCCTAGGTCCGACGAACGCAGTTTTTAAAGCCTAGGAAATTTCATTAATCAGAAAATAAATTCAACGCTTTTTCACAATCAGCACGGACTTTTCACTGTCTCGTTTAGTTAACACAAACATAAACAGTTCACCTGTTCTATTTTTTAAAGGAATTGACCGGTACAGCAATTTTTAAATAAATTTCAGAAGGAGGAAAAAACTTACCGGCCGACTGCAGTTTCCATCGTTTGCCCTCGTTCTGAGGCGACGTCGCTATTAACGATGATTGAAACAGTAGAAGGGGACGTAATTCTTTTCCCCGCGTTTTTCCGTAACGCTAAAAATTTATAGAGTTTCTTTTTAGGAACGAGAATACATTAATACACTGACATGTGCTGTTATAAATACAAGCAAGCGACAACAAAAATATTACATTACAAGAAAAGAAAAGAACTTTTTAGAGAACAGACATAAAAAAGAAAAAAAAGAAAATGCAACTTATTTTACATGCACGAGAAGTAGAATGATTTACAACAATGAGTAAAACTATACAATTTACGCAAACTCCTTAAATAAGAAAGATATATAGAAAAAGTACACATGTAGTGCTCAGTGAAAAGCATTAGAGAATATTTTACTGGGGCTGTTTCGCAGGCTATTGAAGGGAAAGCTATTTTTCTATTTTAATTTTCTCCCCAAACAGGGGGAGTGAGCCGATCCTGGAGGTACTGCAATACCAGGCCAACTCGTGGCAAGAGCGGTGCAAGCACCTAACATCTCACCTAGTTGCAAAAATCAGTTTAATATCGAAGTACCCACATGGGGTACGTATCAGATATTAAGCTGATAAGAACAGATACTACACTTTGATCTTAGCCAAAAGGCCGAGAAGCGATACTCAAATCTTTCCGAGTTTCCAAAGCCTACAAATCCTATTTCTTACTCAAACACGGTGTTTTAATTTTAACCAAAGCTACACAAATTTTGCAAATTTATATACAAAAAGCACACGAAACACGAGATCTTGCTTTGCTTCAAATACCTGACAGCATGAAACGATTTCTGCATGACAAAACGGGTGTGAAAATAAAAAGCGGCTTGTGAAATACGGCAAGTCGCCAGAATATATTTTTAAACGTATAACATACGTATACGTATTTAATCTTAATCGAACGAAATAACATGATCATGTTGATTCATCCTAGGTCCGACGAACGCAGTTTTTAAAGCCTAGGAAATTTCATTAATCAGAAAATAAATTCAACGCTTTTTCACAATCAGCACGGACTTTTCACTGTCTCGTTTAGTTAACACAAACATAAACAGTTCACCTGTTCTATTTTTTAAAGGAATTGACCGGTACAGCAATTTTTAAATAAATTTCAGAAGGAGGAAAAAACTTACCGGCCGACTGCAGTTTCCATCGTTTGCCCTCGTTCTGAGGCGACGTCGCTATTAACGATGATTGAAACAGTAGAAGGGGACGTAATTCTTTTCCCCGCGTTTTTCCGTAACGCTAAAAATTTATAGAGTTTCTTTTTAGGAACGAGAATACATTAATACACTGACATGTGCTGTTATAAATACAAGCAAGCGACAACAAAAATATTACATTACAAGAAAAGAAAAGAACTTTTTAGAGAACAGACATAAAAAAGAAAAAAAAGAAAATGCAACTTATTTTACATGCACGAGAAGTAGAATGATTTACAACAATGAGTAAAACTATACAATTTACGCAAACTCCTTAAATAAGAAAGATATATAGAAAAAGTACACATGTAGTGCTCAGTGAAAAGCATTAGAGAATATTTTACTGGGGCTGTTTCGCAGGCTATTGAAGGGAAAGCTATTTTTCTATTTTAATTTTCTCCCCAAACAGGGGGAGTGAGCCGATCCTGGAGGTACTGCAATACCAGGCCAACTCGTGGCAAGAGCGGTGCAAGCACCTAACATCTCACCTAGTTGCAAAAATCAGTTTAATATCGAAGTACCCACATGGGGTACGTATCAGATATTAAGCTGATAAGAACAGATACTACACTTTGATCTTAGCCAAAAGGCCGAGAAGCGATACTCAAATCTTTCCGAGTTTCCAAAGCCTACAAATCCTATTTCTTACTCAAACACGGTGTTTTAATTTTAACCAAAGCTACACAAATTTTGCAAATTTATATACAAAAAGCACACGAAACACGAGATCTTGCTTTGCTTCAAATACCTGACAGCATGAAACGATTTCTGCATGACAAAACGGGTGTGAAAATAAAAAGCGGCTTGTGAAATACGGCAAGTCGCCAGAATATATTTTTAAACGTATAACATACGTATACGTATTTAATCTTAATCGAACGAAATAACATGATCATGTTGATTCATCCTAGGTCCGACGAACGCAGTTTTTAAAGCCTAGGAAATTTCATTAATCAGAAAATAAATTCAACGCTTTTTCACAATCAGCACGGACTTTTCACTGTCTCGTTTAGTTAACACAAACATAAACAGTTCACCTGTTCTATTTTTTAAAGGAATTGACCGGTACAGCAATTTTTAAATAAATTTCAGAAGGAGGAAAAAACTTACCGGCCGACTGCAGTTTCCATCGTTTGCCCTCGTTCTGAGGCGACGTCGCTATTAACGATGATTGAAACAGTAGAAGGGGACGTAATTCTTTTCCCCGCGTTTTTCCGTAACGCTAAAAATTTATAGAGTTTCTTTTTAGGAACGAGAATACATTAATACACTGACATGTGCTGTTATAAATACAAGCAAGCGACAACAAAAATATTACATTACAAGAAAAGAAAAGAACTTTTTAGAGAACAGACATAAAAAAGAAAAAAAAGAAAATGCAACTTATTTTACATGCACGAGAAGTAGAATGATTTACAACAATGAGTAAAACTATACAATTTACGCAAACTCCTTAAATAAGAAAGATATATAGAAAAAGTACACATGTAGTGCTCAGTGAAAAGCATTAGAGAATATTTTACTGGGGCTGTTTCGCAGGCTATTGAAGGGAAAGCTATTTTTCTATTTTAATTTTCTCCCCAAACAGGGGGAGTGAGCCGATCCTGGAGGTACTGCAATACCAGGCCAACTCGTGGCAAGAGCGGTGCAAGCACCTAACATCTCACCTAGTTGCAAAAATCAGTTTAATATCGAAGTACCCACATGGGGTACGTATCAGATATTAAGCTGATAAGAACAGATACTACACTTTGATCTTAGCCAAAAGGCCGAGAAGCGATACTCAAATCTTTCCGAGTTTCCAAAGCCTACAAATCCTATTTCTTACTCAAACACGGTGTTTTAATTTTAACCAAAGCTACACAAATTTTGCAAATTTATATACAAAAAGCACACGAAACACGAGATCTTGCTTTGCTTCAAATACCTGACAGCATGAAACGATTTCTGCATGACAAAACGGGTGTGAAAATAAAAAGCGGCTTGTGAAATACGGCAAGTCGCCAGAATATATTTTTAAACGTATAACATACGTATACGTATTTAATCTTAATCGAACGAAATAACATGATCATGTTGATTCATCCTAGGTCCGACGAACGCAGTTTTTAAAGCCTAGGAAATTTCATTAATCAGAAAATAAATTCAACGCTTTTTCACAATCAGCACGGACTTTTCACTGTCTCGTTTAGTTAACACAAACATAAACAGTTCACCTGTTCTATTTTTTAAAGGAATTGACCGGTACAGCAATTTTTAAATAAATTTCAGAAGGAGGAAAAAACTTACCGGCCGACTGCAGTTTCCATCGTTTGCCCTCGTTCTGAGGCGACGTCGCTATTAACGATGATTGAAACAGTAGAAGGGGACGTAATTCTTTTCCCCGCGTTTTTCCGTAACGCTAAAAATTTATAGAGTTTCTTTTTAGGAACGAGAATACATTAATACACTGACATGTGCTGTTATAAATACAAGCAAGCGACAACAAAAATATTACATTACAAGAAAAGAAAAGAACTTTTTAGAGAACAGACATAAAAAAGAAAAAAAAGAAAATGCAACTTATTTTACATGCACGAGAAGTAGAATGATTTACAACAATGAGTAAAACTATACAATTTACGCAAACTCCTTAAATAAGAAAGATATATAGAAAAAGTACACATGTAGTGCTCAGTGAAAAGCATTAGAGAATATTTTACTGGGGCTGTTTCGCAGGCTATTGAAGGGAAAGCTATTTTTCTATTTTAATTTTCTCCCCAAACAGGGGGAGTGAGCCGATCCTGGAGGTACTGCAATACCAGGCCAACTCGTGGCAAGAGCGGTGCAAGCACCTAACATCTCACCTAGTTGCAAAAATCAGTTTAATATCGAAGTACCCACATGGGGTACGTATCAGATATTAAGCTGATAAGAACAGATACTACACTTTGATCTTAGCCAAAAGGCCGAGAAGCGATACTCAAATCTTTCCGAGTTTCCAAAGCCTACAAATCCTATTTCTTACTCAAACACGGTGTTTTAATTTTAACCAAAGCTACACAAATTTTGCAAATTTATATACAAAAAGCACACGAAACACGAGATCTTGCTTTGCTTCAAATACCTGACAGCATGAAACGATTTCTGCATGACAAAACGGGTGTGAAAATAAAAAGCGGCTTGTGAAATACGGCAAGTCGCCAGAATATATTTTTAAACGTATAACATACGTATACGTATTTAATCTTAATCGAACGAAATAACATGATCATGTTGATTCATCCTAGGTCCGACGAACGCAGTTTTTAAAGCCTAGGAAATTTCATTAATCAGAAAATAAATTCAACGCTTTTTCACAATCAGCACGGACTTTTCACTGTCTCGTTTAGTTAACACAAACATAAACAGTTCACCTGTTCTATTTTTTAAAGGAATTGACCGGTACAGCAATTTTTAAATAAATTTCAGAAGGAGGAAAAAACTTACCGGCCGACTGCAGTTTCCATCGTTTGCCCTCGTTCTGAGGCGACGTCGCTATTAACGATGATTGAAACAGTAGAAGGGGACGTAATTCTTTTCCCCGCGTTTTTCCGTAACGCTAAAAATTTATAGAGTTTCTTTTTAGGAACGAGAATACATTAATACACTGACATGTGCTGTTATAAATACAAGCAAGCGACAACAAAAATATTACATTACAAGAAAAGAAAAGAACTTTTTAGAGAACAGACATAAAAAAGAAAAAAAAGAAAATGCAACTTATTTTACATGCACGAGAAGTAGAATGATTTACAACAATGAGTAAAACTATACAATTTACGCAAACTCCTTAAATAAGAAAGATATATAGAAAAAGTACACATGTAGTGCTCAGTGAAAAGCATTAGAGAATATTTTACTGGGGCTGTTTCGCAGGCTATTGAAGGGAAAGCTATTTTTCTATTTTAATTTTCTCCCCAAACAGGGGGAGTGAGCCGATCCTGGAGGTACTGCAATACCAGGCCAACTCGTGGCAAGAGCGGTGCAAGCACCTAACATCTCACCTAGTTGCAAAAATCAGTTTAATATCGAAGTACCCACATGGGGTACGTATCAGATATTAAGCTGATAAGAACAGATACTACACTTTGATCTTAGCCAAAAGGCCGAGAAGCGATACTCAAATCTTTCCGAGTTTCCAAAGCCTACAAATCCTATTTCTTACTCAAACACGGTGTTTTAATTTTAACCAAAGCTACACAAATTTTGCAAATTTATATACAAAAAGCACACGAAACACGAGATCTTGCTTTGCTTCAAATACCTGACAGCATGAAACGATTTCTGCATGACAAAACGGGTGTGAAAATAAAAAGCGGCTTGTGAAATACGGCAAGTCGCCAGAATATATTTTTAAACGTATAACATACGTATACGTATTTAATCTTAATCGAACGAAATAACATGATCATGTTGATTCATCCTAGGTCCGACGAACGCAGTTTTTAAAGCCTAGGAAATTTCATTAATCAGAAAATAAATTCAACGCTTTTTCACAATCAGCACGGACTTTTCACTGTCTCGTTTAGTTAACACAAACATAAACAGTTCACCTGTTCTATTTTTTAAAGGAATTGACCGGTACAGCAATTTTTAAATAAATTTCAGAAGGAGGAAAAAACTTACCGGCCGACTGCAGTTTCCATCGTTTGCCCTCGTTCTGAGGCGACGTCGCTATTAACGATGATTGAAACAGTAGAAGGGGACGTAATTCTTTTCCCCGCGTTTTTCCGTAACGCTAAAAATTTATAGAGTTTCTTTTTAGGAACGAGAATACATTAATACACTGACATGTGCTGTTATAAATACAAGCAAGCGACAACAAAAATATTACATTACAAGAAAAGAAAAGAACTTTTTAGAGAACAGACATAAAAAAGAAAAAAAAGAAAATGCAACTTATTTTACATGCACGAGAAGTAGAATGATTTACAACAATGAGTAAAACTATACAATTTACGCAAACTCCTTAAATAAGAAAGATATATAGAAAAAGTACACATGTAGTGCTCAGTGAAAAGCATTAGAGAATATTTTACTGGGGCTGTTTCGCAGGCTATTGAAGGGAAAGCTATTTTTCTATTTTAATTTTCTCCCCAAACAGGGGGAGTGAGCCGATCCTGGAGGTACTGCAATACCAGGCCAACTCGTGGCAAGAGCGGTGCAAGCACCTAACATCTCACCTAGTTGCAAAAATCAGTTTAATATCGAAGTACCCACATGGGGTACGTATCAGATATTAAGCTGATAAGAACAGATACTACACTTTGATCTTAGCCAAAAGGCCGAGAAGCGATACTCAAATCTTTCCGAGTTTCCAAAGCCTACAAATCCTATTTCTTACTCAAACACGGTGTTTTAATTTTAACCAAAGCTACACAAATTTTGCAAATTTATATACAAAAAGCACACGAAACACGAGATCTTGCTTTGCTTCAAATACCTGACAGCATGAAACGATTTCTGCATGACAAAACGGGTGTGAAAATAAAAAGCGGCTTGTGAAATACGGCAAGTCGCCAGAATATATTTTTAAACGTATAACATACGTATACGTATTTAATCTTAATCGAACGAAATAACATGATCATGTTGATTCATCCTAGGTCCGACGAACGCAGTTTTTAAAGCCTAGGAAATTTCATTAATCAGAAAATAAATTCAACGCTTTTTCACAATCAGCACGGACTTTTCACTGTCTCGTTTAGTTAACACAAACATAAACAGTTCACCTGTTCTATTTTTTAAAGGAATTGACCGGTACAGCAATTTTTAAATAAATTTCAGAAGGAGGAAAAAACTTACCGGCCGACTGCAGTTTCCATCGTTTGCCCTCGTTCTGAGGCGACGTCGCTATTAACGATGATTGAAACAGTAGAAGGGGACGTAATTCTTTTCCCCGCGTTTTTCCGTAACGCTAAAAATTTATAGAGTTTCTTTTTAGGAACGAGAATACATTAATACACTGACATGTGCTGTTATAAATACAAGCAAGCGACAACAAAAATATTACATTACAAGAAAAGAAAAGAACTTTTTAGAGAACAGACATAAAAAAGAAAAAAAAGAAAATGCAACTTATTTTACATGCACGAGAAGTAGAATGATTTACAACAATGAGTAAAACTATACAATTTACGCAAACTCCTTAAATAAGAAAGATATATAGAAAAAGTACACATGTAGTGCTCAGTGAAAAGCATTAGAGAATATTTTACTGGGGCTGTTTCGCAGGCTATTGAAGGGAAAGCTATTTTTCTATTTTAATTTTCTCCCCAAACAGGGGGAGTGAGCCGATCCTGGAGGTACTGCAATACCAGGCCAACTCGTGGCAAGAGCGGTGCAAGCACCTAACATCTCACCTAGTTGCAAAAATCAGTTTAATATCGAAGTACCCACATGGGGTACGTATCAGATATTAAGCTGATAAGAACAGATACTACACTTTGATCTTAGCCAAAAGGCCGAGAAGCGATACTCAAATCTTTCCGAGTTTCCAAAGCCTACAAATCCTATTTCTTACTCAAACACGGTGTTTTAATTTTAACCAAAGCTACACAAATTTTGCAAATTTATATACAAAAAGCACACGAAACACGAGATCTTGCTTTGCTTCAAATACCTGACAGCATGAAACGATTTCTGCATGACAAAACGGGTGTGAAAATAAAAAGCGGCTTGTGAAATACGGCAAGTCGCCAGAATATATTTTTAAACGTATAACATACGTATACGTATTTAATCTTAATCGAACGAAATAACATGATCATGTTGATTCATCCTAGGTCCGACGAACGCAGTTTTTAAAGCCTAGGAAATTTCATTAATCAGAAAATAAATTCAACGCTTTTTCACAATCAGCACGGACTTTTCACTGTCTCGTTTAGTTAACACAAACATAAACAGTTCACCTGTTCTATTTTTTAAAGGAATTGACCGGTACAGCAATTTTTAAATAAATTTCAGAAGGAGGAAAAAACTTACCGGCCGACTGCAGTTTCCATCGTTTGCCCTCGTTCTGAGGCGACGTCGCTATTAACGATGATTGAAACAGTAGAAGGGGACGTAATTCTTTTCCCCGCGTTTTTCCGTAACGCTAAAAATTTATAGAGTTTCTTTTTAGGAACGAGAATACATTAATACACTGACATGTGCTGTTATAAATACAAGCAAGCGACAACAAAAATATTACATTACAAGAAAAGAAAAGAACTTTTTAGAGAACAGACATAAAAAAGAAAAAAAAGAAAATGCAACTTATTTTACATGCACGAGAAGTAGAATGATTTACAACAATGAGTAAAACTATACAATTTACGCAAACTCCTTAAATAAGAAAGATATATAGAAAAAGTACACATGTAGTGCTCAGTGAAAAGCATTAGAGAATATTTTACTGGGGCTGTTTCGCAGGCTATTGAAGGGAAAGCTATTTTTCTATTTTAATTTTCTCCCCAAACAGGGGGAGTGAGCCGATCCTGGAGGTACTGCAATACCAGGCCAACTCGTGGCAAGAGCGGTGCAAGCACCTAACATCTCACCTAGTTGCAAAAATCAGTTTAATATCGAAGTACCCACATGGGGTACGTATCAGATATTAAGCTGATAAGAACAGATACTACACTTTGATCTTAGCCAAAAGGCCGAGAAGCGATACTCAAATCTTTCCGAGTTTCCAAAGCCTACAAATCCTATTTCTTACTCAAACACGGTGTTTTAATTTTAACCAAAGCTACACAAATTTTGCAAATTTATATACAAAAAGCACACGAAACACGAGATCTTGCTTTGCTTCAAATACCTGACAGCATGAAACGATTTCTGCATGACAAAACGGGTGTGAAAATAAAAAGCGGCTTGTGAAATACGGCAAGTCGCCAGAATATATTTTTAAACGTATAACATACGTATACGTATTTAATCTTAATCGAACGAAATAACATGATCATGTTGATTCATCCTAGGTCCGACGAACGCAGTTTTTAAAGCCTAGGAAATTTCATTAATCAGAAAATAAATTCAACGCTTTTTCACAATCAGCACGGACTTTTCACTGTCTCGTTTAGTTAACACAAACATAAACAGTTCACCTGTTCTATTTTTTAAAGGAATTGACCGGTACAGCAATTTTTAAATAAATTTCAGAAGGAGGAAAAAACTTACCGGCCGACTGCAGTTTCCATCGTTTGCCCTCGTTCTGAGGCGACGTCGCTATTAACGATGATTGAAACAGTAGAAGGGGACGTAATTCTTTTCCCCGCGTTTTTCCGTAACGCTAAAAATTTATAGAGTTTCTTTTTAGGAACGAGAATACATTAATACACTGACATGTGCTGTTATAAATACAAGCAAGCGACAACAAAAATATTACATTACAAGAAAAGAAAAGAACTTTTTAGAGAACAGACATAAAAAAGAAAAAAAAGAAAATGCAACTTATTTTACATGCACGAGAAGTAGAATGATTTACAACAATGAGTAAAACTATACAATTTACGCAAACTCCTTAAATAAGAAAGATATATAGAAAAAGTACACATGTAGTGCTCAGTGAAAAGCATTAGAGAATATTTTACTGGGGCTGTTTCGCAGGCTATTGAAGGGAAAGCTATTTTTCTATTTTAATTTTCTCCCCAAACAGGGGGAGTGAGCCGATCCTGGAGGTACTGCAATACCAGGCCAACTCGTGGCAAGAGCGGTGCAAGCACCTAACATCTCACCTAGTTGCAAAAATCAGTTTAATATCGAAGTACCCACATGGGGTACGTATCAGATATTAAGCTGATAAGAACAGATACTACACTTTGATCTTAGCCAAAAGGCCGAGAAGCGATACTCAAATCTTTCCGAGTTTCCAAAGCCTACAAATCCTATTTCTTACTCAAACACGGTGTTTTAATTTTAACCAAAGCTACACAAATTTTGCAAATTTATATACAAAAAGCACACGAAACACGAGATCTTGCTTTGCTTCAAATACCTGACAGCATGAAACGATTTCTGCATGACAAAACGGGTGTGAAAATAAAAAGCGGCTTGTGAAATACGGCAAGTCGCCAGAATATATTTTTAAACGTATAACATACGTATACGTATTTAATCTTAATCGAACGAAATAACATGATCATGTTGATTCATCCTAGGTCCGACGAACGCAGTTTTTAAAGCCTAGGAAATTTCATTAATCAGAAAATAAATTCAACGCTTTTTCACAATCAGCACGGACTTTTCACTGTCTCGTTTAGTTAACACAAACATAAACAGTTCACCTGTTCTATTTTTTAAAGGAATTGACCGGTACAGCAATTTTTAAATAAATTTCAGAAGGAGGAAAAAACTTACCGGCCGACTGCAGTTTCCATCGTTTGCCCTCGTTCTGAGGCGACGTCGCTATTAACGATGATTGAAACAGTAGAAGGGGACGTAATTCTTTTCCCCGCGTTTTTCCGTAACGCTAAAAATTTATAGAGTTTCTTTTTAGGAACGAGAATACATTAATACACTGACATGTGCTGTTATAAATACAAGCAAGCGACAACAAAAATATTACATTACAAGAAAAGAAAAGAACTTTTTAGAGAACAGACATAAAAAAGAAAAAAAAGAAAATGCAACTTATTTTACATGCACGAGAAGTAGAATGATTTACAACAATGAGTAAAACTATACAATTTACGCAAACTCCTTAAATAAGAAAGATATATAGAAAAAGTACACATGTAGTGCTCAGTGAAAAGCATTAGAGAATATTTTACTGGGGCTGTTTCGCAGGCTATTGAAGGGAAAGCTATTTTTCTATTTTAATTTTCTCCCCAAACAGGGGGAGTGAGCCGATCCTGGAGGTACTGCAATACCAGGCCAACTCGTGGCAAGAGCGGTGCAAGCACCTAACATCTCACCTAGTTGCAAAAATCAGTTTAATATCGAAGTACCCACATGGGGTACGTATCAGATATTAAGCTGATAAGAACAGATACTACACTTTGATCTTAGCCAAAAGGCCGAGAAGCGATACTCAAATCTTTCCGAGTTTCCAAAGCCTACAAATCCTATTTCTTACTCAAACACGGTGTTTTAATTTTAACCAAAGCTACACAAATTTTGCAAATTTATATACAAAAAGCACACGAAACACGAGATCTTGCTTTGCTTCAAATACCTGACAGCATGAAACGATTTCTGCATGACAAAACGGGTGTGAAAATAAAAAGCGGCTTGTGAAATACGGCAAGTCGCCAGAATATATTTTTAAACGTATAACATACGTATACGTATTTAATCTTAATCGAACGAAATAACATGATCATGTTGATTCATCCTAGGTCCGACGAACGCAGTTTTTAAAGCCTAGGAAATTTCATTAATCAGAAAATAAATTCAACGCTTTTTCACAATCAGCACGGACTTTTCACTGTCTCGTTTAGTTAACACAAACATAAACAGTTCACCTGTTCTATTTTTTAAAGGAATTGACCGGTACAGCAATTTTTAAATAAATTTCAGAAGGAGGAAAAAACTTACCGGCCGACTGCAGTTTCCATCGTTTGCCCTCGTTCTGAGGCGACGTCGCTATTAACGATGATTGAAACAGTAGAAGGGGACGTAATTCTTTTCCCCGCGTTTTTCCGTAACGCTAAAAATTTATAGAGTTTCTTTTTAGGAACGAGAATACATTAATACACTGACATGTGCTGTTATAAATACAAGCAAGCGACAACAAAAATATTACATTACAAGAAAAGAAAAGAACTTTTTAGAGAACAGACATAAAAAAGAAAAAAAAGAAAATGCAACTTATTTTACATGCACGAGAAGTAGAATGATTTACAACAATGAGTAAAACTATACAATTTACGCAAACTCCTTAAATAAGAAAGATATATAGAAAAAGTACACATGTAGTGCTCAGTGAAAAGCATTAGAGAATATTTTACTGGGGCTGTTTCGCAGGCTATTGAAGGGAAAGCTATTTTTCTATTTTAATTTTCTCCCCAAACAGGGGGAGTGAGCCGATCCTGGAGGTACTGCAATACCAGGCCAACTCGTGGCAAGAGCGGTGCAAGCACCTAACATCTCACCTAGTTGCAAAAATCAGTTTAATATCGAAGTACCCACATGGGGTACGTATCAGATATTAAGCTGATAAGAACAGATACTACACTTTGATCTTAGCCAAAAGGCCGAGAAGCGATACTCAAATCTTTCCGAGTTTCCAAAGCCTACAAATCCTATTTCTTACTCAAACACGGTGTTTTAATTTTAACCAAAGCTACACAAATTTTGCAAATTTATATACAAAAAGCACACGAAACACGAGATCTTGCTTTGCTTCAAATACCTGACAGCATGAAACGATTTCTGCATGACAAAACGGGTGTGAAAATAAAAAGCGGCTTGTGAAATACGGCAAGTCGCCAGAATATATTTTTAAACGTATAACATACGTATACGTATTTAATCTTAATCGAACGAAATAACATGATCATGTTGATTCATCCTAGGTCCGACGAACGCAGTTTTTAAAGCCTAGGAAATTTCATTAATCAGAAAATAAATTCAACGCTTTTTCACAATCAGCACGGACTTTTCACTGTCTCGTTTAGTTAACACAAACATAAACAGTTCACCTGTTCTATTTTTTAAAGGAATTGACCGGTACAGCAATTTTTAAATAAATTTCAGAAGGAGGAAAAAACTTACCGGCCGACTGCAGTTTCCATCGTTTGCCCTCGTTCTGAGGCGACGTCGCTATTAACGATGATTGAAACAGTAGAAGGGGACGTAATTCTTTTCCCCGCGTTTTTCCGTAACGCTAAAAATTTATAGAGTTTCTTTTTAGGAACGAGAATACATTAATACACTGACATGTGCTGTTATAAATACAAGCAAGCGACAACAAAAATATTACATTACAAGAAAAGAAAAGAACTTTTTAGAGAACAGACATAAAAAAGAAAAAAAAGAAAATGCAACTTATTTTACATGCACGAGAAGTAGAATGATTTACAACAATGAGTAAAACTATACAATTTACGCAAACTCCTTAAATAAGAAAGATATATAGAAAAAGTACACATGTAGTGCTCAGTGAAAAGCATTAGAGAATATTTTACTGGGGCTGTTTCGCAGGCTATTGAAGGGAAAGCTATTTTTCTATTTTAATTTTCTCCCCAAACAGGGGGAGTGAGCCGATCCTGGAGGTACTGCAATACCAGGCCAACTCGTGGCAAGAGCGGTGCAAGCACCTAACATCTCACCTAGTTGCAAAAATCAGTTTAATATCGAAGTACCCACATGGGGTACGTATCAGATATTAAGCTGATAAGAACAGATACTTTTTTTTTATTTTATATTTCAAACATTTTATTAATAATATATATCAAATACTATATTGAATACAATCAATAGTTAAAATCATATATCACAGATAATACGATTGTAACTCAATATTAAATAAGTTCCGGAAATTAGTGATAATCAAATACTTTTAGATTTAAATGAAATTACCAAAAATAAATTTACATGAAATCTATTTTCAAAATCCCTAAATAATTACTGAAACCCCCCCAATTTATAAATAAACAACAAAGTGTTTTGAATTCCTTTTACAAATCTATATATAAACTTTCCTTTAAAGAATTTACCTTTATAACTAAAACCAGTTTTTGTAAACTAGTAATATATTTAACTTTAACTATAAATAAACATCATACGATAAATTTTACCTATAATGTTTACCTTTAACAAAATCAAAATACACAATACATAGTGATTACATTTAACATCAAAATCAATATCGTACATACACAACCCACTAAAGTCCATAATGCATTGTCATGTATGCTACGATAAATACTTTCACCTTTAAATTTCTAAACTGAACTGTTTTAAATACTACATGTAATAAATACATGTCAAATTCCATATTACTTTAGACTTTAAAGAAAACCATCAGAAAGTGCTGATTTATAATTACAATAATTTTCATGTACTACAATATTAAAATCTGCTTGTAAACTGTCTAATATTAACTGTTTATGTTTATGCCTGTCCGATTCTTTACCAATTATATCCCGTAATTCCTTATCACTGAGTATAGACGAAACGAACTTATTCTGGTCATTTACACGACCTAATACCGGTATAACTTTCCCTTCTGAAGTATTAAGTAAAACCAGTTGGTATGTTTCCCTTTTAACATCAGTCACTTTTCGCTTTTTACCACTAACAACTTTGTACTGTACTTCTCCAGAAAGATCGTCCGGATCTGTCGCGATATCGGACCATAACTTGGAAACAGACGAGGACTTTTCGGTATCCACGGTCTCTTGTGACGTATCCACGGTCTCCTGTGTCGTATCCTTTGTAACGGGGGAAGTATCCTGTGTAACCTGCATATCTACCGGTGTATCATCACTAATGTCACTGTTTTGAGTCTCCGGAACCGAGACTGCTTCCAACGGAACTGTTGCCTTTTTGCCTGACGGACAGTTCTTACGAATATGTCCAACGGTTCTACACTTCAGGCATAACGGTGCCCTACCCACCACGGTAAGTAGACAGTCTTTACCTGCTATACTAGTACGGTATGGTAACGATTGTACATCCTTCTCTGAAATCTCCAATGCAACTTTAATGTTCCCATTAGCAAACGTTATTCCTTCGGATTTCTCCGTTTCACGTGAACAACTAACTATTTTGCCATACTGTTCTAAAAACGATTCAACTGCAGTTAGCTTTAACCACACTGGAAGCCACAAAACTTTCAATAATACTGTTCTTGTGTCTGCACGGCTTACTGCAACTCTGGTATCTAACGACGTAAAGTCCGAATTAATCACTTTATCAGCAATATCTTCAGTAGTAAAGGTTGTATACCAAACACCACCAATATCCACCTTGAAAATCGCTGTCACATCATCCGGGTTAACAATGTTCTTTAATGCACGGATAATCCAAGTACGTGTGTTAACTGGTGAGCCATCCGTAAACGAAAACTTCGCACTGCATCTAAGTAATCCATAATCTACTAAATCCATTTTAACACTTTAACTTTTAACTTTAACTTTTCACTCGCTTTAATCTTTGCCAAAAGGCCGAGAAGCGATACTCAAATCTTTCCGAGTTTCCAAAGCCTACAAATCCTATTTCTTACTCAAACACGGTGTTTTAATTTTAACCAAAGCTACACAAATTTTGCAAATTTATATACAAAAAGCACACGAAACACGAGATCTTGCTTTGCTTCAAATACCTGACAGCATGAAACGATTTCTGCATGACAAAACGGGTGTGAAAATAAAAAGCGGCTTGTGAAATACGGCAAGTCGCCAGAATATATTTTTAAACGTATAACATACGTATACGTATTTAATCTTAATCGAACGAAATAACATGATCATGTTGATTCATCCTAGGTCCGACGAACGCAGTTTTTAAAGCCTAGGAAATTTCATTAATCAGAAAATAAATTCAACGCTTTTTCACAATCAGCACGGACTTTTCACTGTCTCGTTTAGTTAACACAAACATAAACAGTTCACCTGTTCTATTTTTTAAAGGAATTGACCGGTACAGCAATTTTTAAATAAATTTCAGAAGGAGGAAAAAACTTACCGGCCGACTGCAGTTTCCATCGTTTGCCCTCGTTCTGAGGCGACGTCGCTATTAACGATGATTGAAACAGTAGAAGGGGACGTAATTCTTTTCCCCGCGTTTTTCCGTAACGCTAAAAATTTATAGAGTTTCTTTTTAGGAACGAGAATACATTAATACACTGACATGTGCTGTTATAAATACAAGCAAGCGACAACAAAAATATTACATTACAAGAAAAGAAAAGAACTTTTTAGAGAACAGACATAAAAAAGAAAAAAAAGAAAATGCAACTTATTTTACATGCACGAGAAGTAGAATGATTTACAACAATGAGTAAAACTATACAATTTACGCAAACTCCTTAAATAAGAAAGATATATAGAAAAAGTACACATGTAGTGCTCAGTGAAAAGCATTAGAGAATATTTTACTGGGGCTGTTTCGCAGGCTATTGAAGGGAAAGCTATTTTTCTATTTTAATTTTCTCCCCAAACAGGGGGAGTGAGCCGATCCTGGAGGTACTGCAATACCAGGCCAACTCGTGGCAAGAGCGGTGCAAGCACCTAACATCTCACCTAGTTGCAAAAATCAGTTTAATATCGAAGTACCCACATGGGGTACGTATCAGATATTAAGCTGATAAGAACAGATACTACACTTTGATCTTAGCCAAAAGGCCGAGAAGCGATACTCAAATCTTTCCGAGTTTCCAAAGCCTACAAATCCTATTTCTTACTCAAACACGGTGTTTTAATTTTAACCAAAGCTACACAAATTTTGCAAATTTATATACAAAAAGCACACGAAACACGAGATCTTGCTTTGCTTCAAATACCTGACAGCATGAAACGATTTCTGCATGACAAAACGGGTGTGAAAATAAAAAGCGGCTTGTGAAATACGGCAAGTCGCCAGAATATATTTTTAAACGTATAACATACGTATACGTATTTAATCTTAATCGAACGAAATAACATGATCATGTTGATTCATCCTAGGTCCGACGAACGCAGTTTTTAAAGCCTAGGAAATTTCATTAATCAGAAAATAAATTCAACGCTTTTTCACAATCAGCACGGACTTTTCACTGTCTCGTTTAGTTAACACAAACATAAACAGTTCACCTGTTCTATTTTTTAAAGGAATTGACCGGTACAGCAATTTTTAAATAAATTTCAGAAGGAGGAAAAAACTTACCGGCCGACTGCAGTTTCCATCGTTTGCCCTCGTTCTGAGGCGACGTCGCTATTAACGATGATTGAAACAGTAGAAGGGGACGTAATTCTTTTCCCCGCGTTTTTCCGTAACGCTAAAAATTTATAGAGTTTCTTTTTAGGAACGAGAATACATTAATACACTGACATGTGCTGTTATAAATACAAGCAAGCGACAACAAAAATATTACATTACAAGAAAAGAAAAGAACTTTTTAGAGAACAGACATAAAAAAGAAAAAAAAGAAAATGCAACTTATTTTACATGCACGAGAAGTAGAATGATTTACAACAATGAGTAAAACTATACAATTTACGCAAACTCCTTAAATAAGAAAGATATATAGAAAAAGTACACATGTAGTGCTCAGTGAAAAGCATTAGAGAATATTTTACTGGGGCTGTTTCGCAGGCTATTGAAGGGAAAGCTATTTTTCTATTTTAATTTTCTCCCCAAACAGGGGGAGTGAGCCGATCCTGGAGGTACTGCAATACCAGGCCAACTCGTGGCAAGAGCGGTGCAAGCACCTAACATCTCACCTAGTTGCAAAAATCAGTTTAATATCGAAGTACCCACATGGGGTACGTATCAGATATTAAGCTGATAAGAACAGATACTACACTTTGATCTTAGCCAAAAGGCCGAGAAGCGATACTCAAATCTTTCCGAGTTTCCAAAGCCTACAAATCCTATTTCTTACTCAAACACGGTGTTTTAATTTTAACCAAAGCTACACAAATTTTGCAAATTTATATACAAAAAGCACACGAAACACGAGATCTTGCTTTGCTTCAAATACCTGACAGCATGAAACGATTTCTGCATGACAAAACGGGTGTGAAAATAAAAAGCGGCTTGTGAAATACGGCAAGTCGCCAGAATATATTTTTAAACGTATAACATACGTATACGTATTTAATCTTAATCGAACGAAATAACATGATCATGTTGATTCATCCTAGGTCCGACGAACGCAGTTTTTAAAGCCTAGGAAATTTCATTAATCAGAAAATAAATTCAACGCTTTTTCACAATCAGCACGGACTTTTCACTGTCTCGTTTAGTTAACACAAACATAAACAGTTCACCTGTTCTATTTTTTAAAGGAATTGACCGGTACAGCAATTTTTAAATAAATTTCAGAAGGAGGAAAAAACTTACCGGCCGACTGCAGTTTCCATCGTTTGCCCTCGTTCTGAGGCGACGTCGCTATTAACGATGATTGAAACAGTAGAAGGGGACGTAATTCTTTTCCCCGCGTTTTTCCGTAACGCTAAAAATTTATAGAGTTTCTTTTTAGGAACGAGAATACATTAATACACTGACATGTGCTGTTATAAATACAAGCAAGCGACAACAAAAATATTACATTACAAGAAAAGAAAAGAACTTTTTAGAGAACAGACATAAAAAAGAAAAAAAAGAAAATGCAACTTATTTTACATGCACGAGAAGTAGAATGATTTACAACAATGAGTAAAACTATACAATTTACGCAAACTCCTTAAATAAGAAAGATATATAGAAAAAGTACACATGTAGTGCTCAGTGAAAAGCATTAGAGAATATTTTACTGGGGCTGTTTCGCAGGCTATTGAAGGGAAAGCTATTTTTCTATTTTAATTTTCTCCCCAAACAGGGGGAGTGAGCCGATCCTGGAGGTACTGCAATACCAGGCCAACTCGTGGCAAGAGCGGTGCAAGCACCTAACATCTCACCTAGTTGCAAAAATCAGTTTAATATCGAAGTACCCACATGGGGTACGTATCAGATATTAAGCTGATAAGAACAGATACTACACTTTGATCTTAGCCAAAAGGCCGAGAAGCGATACTCAAATCTTTCCGAGTTTCCAAAGCCTACAAATCCTATTTCTTACTCAAACACGGTGTTTTAATTTTAACCAAAGCTACACAAATTTTGCAAATTTATATACAAAAAGCACACGAAACACGAGATCTTGCTTTGCTTCAAATACCTGACAGCATGAAACGATTTCTGCATGACAAAACGGGTGTGAAAATAAAAAGCGGCTTGTGAAATACGGCAAGTCGCCAGAATATATTTTTAAACGTATAACATACGTATACGTATTTAATCTTAATCGAACGAAATAACATGATCATGTTGATTCATCCTAGGTCCGACGAACGCAGTTTTTAAAGCCTAGGAAATTTCATTAATCAGAAAATAAATTCAACGCTTTTTCACAATCAGCACGGACTTTTCACTGTCTCGTTTAGTTAACACAAACATAAACAGTTCACCTGTTCTATTTTTTAAAGGAATTGACCGGTACAGCAATTTTTAAATAAATTTCAGAAGGAGGAAAAAACTTACCGGCCGACTGCAGTTTCCATCGTTTGCCCTCGTTCTGAGGCGACGTCGCTATTAACGATGATTGAAACAGTAGAAGGGGACGTAATTCTTTTCCCCGCGTTTTTCCGTAACGCTAAAAATTTATAGAGTTTCTTTTTAGGAACGAGAATACATTAATACACTGACATGTGCTGTTATAAATACAAGCAAGCGACAACAAAAATATTACATTACAAGAAAAGAAAAGAACTTTTTAGAGAACAGACATAAAAAAGAAAAAAAAGAAAATGCAACTTATTTTACATGCACGAGAAGTAGAATGATTTACAACAATGAGTAAAACTATACAATTTACGCAAACTCCTTAAATAAGAAAGATATATAGAAAAAGTACACATGTAGTGCTCAGTGAAAAGCATTAGAGAATATTTTACTGGGGCTGTTTCGCAGGCTATTGAAGGGAAAGCTATTTTTCTATTTTAATTTTCTCCCCAAACAGGGGGAGTGAGCCGATCCTGGAGGTACTGCAATACCAGGCCAACTCGTGGCAAGAGCGGTGCAAGCACCTAACATCTCACCTAGTTGCAAAAATCAGTTTAATATCGAAGTACCCACATGGGGTACGTATCAGATATTAAGCTGATAAGAACAGATACTACACTTTGATCTTAGCCAAAAGGCCGAGAAGCGATACTCAAATCTTTCCGAGTTTCCAAAGCCTACAAATCCTATTTCTTACTCAAACACGGTGTTTTAATTTTAACCAAAGCTACACAAATTTTGCAAATTTATATACAAAAAGCACACGAAACACGAGATCTTGCTTTGCTTCAAATACCTGACAGCATGAAACGATTTCTGCATGACAAAACGGGTGTGAAAATAAAAAGCGGCTTGTGAAATACGGCAAGTCGCCAGAATATATTTTTAAACGTATAACATACGTATACGTATTTAATCTTAATCGAACGAAATAACATGATCATGTTGATTCATCCTAGGTCCGACGAACGCAGTTTTTAAAGCCTAGGAAATTTCATTAATCAGAAAATAAATTCAACGCTTTTTCACAATCAGCACGGACTTTTCACTGTCTCGTTTAGTTAACACAAACATAAACAGTTCACCTGTTCTATTTTTTAAAGGAATTGACCGGTACAGCAATTTTTAAATAAATTTCAGAAGGAGGAAAAAACTTACCGGCCGACTGCAGTTTCCATCGTTTGCCCTCGTTCTGAGGCGACGTCGCTATTAACGATGATTGAAACAGTAGAAGGGGACGTAATTCTTTTCCCCGCGTTTTTCCGTAACGCTAAAAATTTATAGAGTTTCTTTTTAGGAACGAGAATACATTAATACACTGACATGTGCTGTTATAAATACAAGCAAGCGACAACAAAAATATTACATTACAAGAAAAGAAAAGAACTTTTTAGAGAACAGACATAAAAAAGAAAAAAAAGAAAATGCAACTTATTTTACATGCACGAGAAGTAGAATGATTTACAACAATGAGTAAAACTATACAATTTACGCAAACTCCTTAAATAAGAAAGATATATAGAAAAAGTACACATGTAGTGCTCAGTGAAAAGCATTAGAGAATATTTTACTGGGGCTGTTTCGCAGGCTATTGAAGGGAAAGCTATTTTTCTATTTTAATTTTCTCCCCCAAACAGGGGGAGTGAGCCGATCCTGGAGGTACTGCAATACCAGGCCAACTCGTGGCAAGAGCGGTGCAAGCACCTAACATCTCACCTAGTTGCAAAAATCAGTTTAATATCGAAGTACCCACATGGGGTACGTATCAGATATTAAGCTGATAAGAACAGATACTACACTTTGATCTTAGCCAAAAGGCCGAGAAGCGATACTCAAATCTTTCCGAGTTTCCAAAGCCTACAAATCCTATTTCTTACTCAAACACGGTGTTTTAATTTTAACCAAAGCTACACAAATTTTGCAAATTTATATACAAAAAGCACACGAAACACGAGATCTTGCTTTGCTTCAAATACCTGACAGCATGAAACGATTTCTGCATGACAAAACGGGTGTGAAAATAAAAAGCGGCTTGTGAAATACGGCAAGTCGCCAGAATATATTTTTAAACGTATAACATACGTATACGTATTTAATCTTAATCGAACGAAATAACATGATCATGTTGATTCATCCTAGGTCCGACGAACGCAGTTTTTAAAGCCTAGGAAATTTCATTAATCAGAAAATAAATTCAACGCTTTTTTCACAATCAGCACGGACTTTTCACTGTCTCGTTTAGTTAACACAAACATAAACAGTTCACCTGTTCTATTTTTTAAAGGAATTGACCGGTACAGCAATTTTTAAATAAATTTCAGAAGGAGGAAAAAAACTTACCGGCCGACTGCAGTTTCCATCGTTTGCCCTCGTTCTGAGGCGACGTCGCTATTAACGATGATTGAAACAGTAGAAGGGGACGTAATTCTTTTCCCCGCGTTTTTCCGTAACGCTAAAAATTTATAGAGTTTCTTTTTAGGAACGAGAATACATTAATACACTGACATGTGCTGTTATAAATACAAGCAAGCGACAACAAAAATATTACATTACAAGAAAAGAAAAGAACTTTTTAGAGAACAGACATAAAAAAGAAAAAAAAGAAAATGCAACTTATTTTACATGCACGAGAAGTAGAATGATTTACAACAATGAGTAAAACTATACAATTTACGCAAACTCCTTAAATAAGAAAGATATATAGAAAAAGTACACATGTAGTGCTCAGTGAAAAGCATTAGAGAATATTTTACTGGGGCTGTTTCGCAGGCTATTGAAGGGAAAGCTATTTTTCTATTTTAATTTTCTCCCCAAACAGGGGGAGTGAGCCGATCCTGGAGGTACTGCAATACCAGGCCAACTCGTGGCAAGAGCGGTGCAAGCACCTAACATCTCACCTAGTTGCAAAAATCAGTTTAATATCGAAGTACCCACATGGGGTACGTATCAGATATTAAGCTGATAAGAACAGATACTACACTTTGATCTTAGCCAAAAGGCCGAGAAGCGATACTCAAATCTTTCCGAGTTTCCAAAGCCTACAAATCCTATTTCTTACTCAAACACGGTGTTTTAATTTTAACCAAAGCTACACAAATTTTGCAAATTTATATACAAAAAGCACACGAAACACGAGATCTTGCTTTGCTTCAAATACCTGACAGCATGAAACGATTTCTGCATGACAAAACGGGTGTGAAAATAAAAAGCGGCTTGTGAAATACGGCAAGTCGCCAGAATATATTTTTAAACGTATAACATACGTATACGTATTTAATCTTAATCGAACGAAATAACATGATCATGTTGATTCATCCTAGGTCCGACGAACGCAGTTTTTTAAAGCCTAGGAAATTTCATTAATCAGAAAATAAATTCAACGCTTTTTCACAATCAGCACGGACTTTTCACTGTCTCGTTTAGTTAACACAAACATAAACAGTTCACCTGTTCTATTTTTTAAAGGAATTGACCGGTACAGCAATTTTTAAATAAATTTCAGAAGGAGGAAAAAACTTACCGGCCGACTGCAGTTTCCATCGTTTGCCCTCGTTCTGAGGCGACGTCGCTATTAACGATGATTGAAACAGTAGAAGGGGACGTAATTCTTTTCCCCGCGTTTTTTCCGTAACGCTAAAAATTTATAGAGTTTCTTTTTAGGAACGAGAATACATTAATACACTGACATGTGCTGTTATAAATACAAGCAAGCGACAACAAAAATATTACATTACAAGAAAAGAAAAGAACTTTTTAGAGAACAGACATAAAAAAGAAAAAAAAGAAAATGCAACTTATTTTACATGCACGAGAAGTAGAATGATTTACAACAATGAGTAAAAACTATACAATTTACGCAAACTCCTTAAATAAGAAAGATATATAGAAAAAGTACACATGTAGTGCTCAGTGAAAAGCATTAGAGAATATTTTACTGGGGCTGTTTCGCAGGCTATTGAAGGGAAAGCTATTTTTCTATTTTAATTTTCTCCCCAAACAGGGGGAGTGAGCCGATCCTGGAGGTACTGCAATACCAGGCCAACTCGTGGCAAGAGCGGTGCAAGCACCTAACATCTCACCTAGTTGCAAAAATCAGTTTAATATCGAAGTACCCACATGGGGTACGTATCAGATATTAAGCTGATAAGAACAGATACTACACTTTGATCTTAGCCAAAAGGCCGAGAAGCGATACTCAAATCTTTCCGAGTTTCCAAAGCCTACAAATCCTATTTCTTACTCAAACACGGTGTTTTAATTTTAACCAAAGCTACACAAATTTTGCAAATTTATATACAAAAAGCACACGAAACACGAGATCTTGCTTTGCTTCAAATACCTGACAGCATGAAACGATTTCTGCATGACAAAACGGGTGTGAAAATAAAAAGCGGCTTGTGAAATACGGCAAGTCGCCAGAATATATTTTTAAACGTATAACATACGTATACGTATTTAATCTTAATCGAACGAAATAACATGATCATGTTGATTC
>NW_027269176.1:0-3000 GCF_963676685.1 Mytilus edulis
TGAAATCGGTCATATTTTTTTTATCTGACGGGTTACGACGTCTTCACTCTAAATCGATTGGATTTTGTACGAATGTTGATTGATATTTCAGTCTTAGATACAAGATTGTTATTATTAGTTATTACGAATGTCGTTCGGGTCAAACATGGTCACCCGAGTCGTACATATTAAATAAGTAATGTCGATTTTTGCTTGGTCCGTGCATGTAACTAAAACTTTTATGATTCAAACATCTGGAAAAATTTGGAAAATGAATCTTACAATACCGATTCTAGTGCGAATAAAACGAGATTCTTAAATAAACTTCATCAGATTTACACTTGAGACCAAAGTTTGGAAACTAAAATACGTATAGTTACCCTTGGAGATCATCAAACCAAAAAGACTTATGTAATGGGTGGTTGGGATGAACCGCTGGAATAAGTCACTGTATTATGCTCCTTGATATACGAAAAAAAAGAGATATTTATAAGTTAAAACGGATAAACGGGACTATTATCAGCAAAATTTATTTCCGGATACTATCTTATGATCATAAACAAGTTGCTGTCCATGTTTGATAGAAATACAGGATAGCTTAAAAAGTTATTTAAATTTTAGCCACAGAGTGAATATTTGTGGACGCCTCCTATGCCAACGACGGAATGTAGGATCGCTATGTATCGCTTTTTCTATAAAAGTCCAAGACTCGACAAAAGTGAGATAATTTACAGTTCTGGGTTTTTTTTTCTACTTGATTATTCACTTTTTTAAGAGTAAATAGTATATCTGATCAATGAACCGATCAACTGGTATACATTTGCATATCTTCTATTTTTTATAGTATGATCTGTGCATATCATTTGAAGCCTGAAGCCTACGTGAATTATAATAATCAGGAAGCACTTAAACACCTCATCTTATCGTGATGTATTTAAAATTTATAGTGATGAAATACCGATATATTTGCAAAAGATTTTCATAGCATTTTTCCTTAGTAAACCTCTTGGAAGATTAATGGTTTTGAATCACCGTATGAGGTCAATCCAAATTGAATGCACCGTGTACATTTCACAACTAACATTTTAAAATGTCAGCAAAAATGTTCAAGCTTCGATGAAATGAATCATTTTCCTTCAACTTCTCGGGGGAAACTTCCAGTTTACAGATAGACATCTTTTGCAGTTCACCTATACCAAAGAAGATGCTATTAACAGGGCACTTTGGTTCTGTGATATTTTTGACATTAAAATGAAAGATTTTGAACTATCAGTTCTATGCTACAACACACATGATTTGAAAACACCTCGGATTTCCGAGGTACAACTAAAAGATATACATCTATGTAGACAATAATGTGTCCATAGCACACGGATGTCACATCAGCACAATCCTTTTCTATGTTCAGTGAACCGTGAAAATAGGGTAAAATCTCTAATTTGACATAAAAATTAAAAATATTTCAAGTTGATTGGACTTCAACTTCATCAAAAACTATCTCGACCAAAAACATTAACCCGAAGCGAGACAGACGGACGAACGGACGGATGGGCGGATGGATGAACGAACGAACAAACAAACGAACGAACGAACGAACGAACGAACGAACGAACGAACGGACGGACGGACTAACAGACGCACATACTGGAAAACATAATGTCCATAAATGGGGCATAACAATTGAGAATCGAAATAAGGAAGTTGTCAAATAGACAACACACGCGACCAAAGAGCAGAAAAACAGCCGAATGTTACTAATGTTTCTTCAACACATCGAGAAAATCCCGCACCCAAAGATGGGCCATAGCAAGCCCCTAATCAGTCAATTACGTGTATTGATGTCATACATTACCCGAAACATTTAAATAAAATCAAAATTAAAATAAAACAAATAAGAATAACCTAGACCAGAGGCTCCTGACTTGGGACAGGCGCAAAAGTACGGAGGGTTTAAACAGGTTTTGTGAGGTCTCAACCCTAAAATCTAGCCAATGTAGAATAAACAAACACACAGCAATACACACAGTTCAATCAGTTTAGAAGAATTCCAAATCCGATGTTAGAATAGGTAAGAAAAGGAACCGACATAAATTTACAAAGCACTACTTGCCGTTACCAGTGCCTTGATTTTGCGTCAATCGTCATTTAATTTGCGCCAAACAAATCTTTCATTTGATCAACAATTTGGAGCCGTACCAGTAGATTTTCAGTCCACTGGTCCGGCTGGCCAGTACACAAAAAAGCTTAAATTCTACCCCTGTGACCACAAACCATATTTCATTTGCGCCAATATGCAAGTAAAAACTGACCGCGCTGAAGTACGTCCATTATTCATTTTTCATTATTCAAAATTCAATAATGAATAATGAAATAGTTCACTATTCAATGTTAAGGAATGAATATTGAATGATGACATAGTTTGTTTCATTATTTAAGTGATGAATAGCCTCGGTAAACACCTTTGAAATGAGCTAGGTCCAATTCGGAACTTTTCCGTAGGGATGTGACGAAGAGTACCGAATGTGTTGTAGGAATTGAAAACTACGCTAAGGGGCAACTTTGCACCACTGTGGTGGCCAGACGGACCCGGATCCCAGAAAAATATTTAAGTTGGAAATAGCCTGGGTCAATACTTTTGAAATGAGCTAGGTCCGGTTCGGAACTTTGCCGTAGGGATATGCCGAGCAGTACCGAATGTGAAGTAAATACGGAAAATTACGTTAAGGGGCATATTGGAACCTCTGTGGTGGCCAGACGGGCCTGACTGGATTCCAGGAAAATATTTAAGTGTAAATAGCCTGGGTTGATACCTTTAAAATGAACTAGGTCCGGTTTCGAAACTTTGACATTGGTATATGCCAAGGTATATCGAATGTGTGGTTGGAATGGAAAATACATATTGTCTTGATTAGGGGCTGACGGGTAGCAGCAGTTCATTCCATTATTCAAAATAAGCTATTTCTTAATGTTCACCGTATTTCGACATTTAAGTACGTCGGTACTCCTCTAATATGCGTTGCG
>NW_027269177.1:0-27674 GCF_963676685.1 Mytilus edulis
ATGTACTTGCTAGGAAACATCTTAAGCAGAATTCTGAGTATCAAAAACGTCACTATGACTTGAAAGCAGTAAAGCGCGAATTACAAGTAGGTCAAGCTGTATGGCTTTATGATGCATCGAAGAAAAAGGGAATTTGTCATAAGTTGACATCAAAATGGAAAGGACCATATGTTGTTACAAGGAAAATTGACGACATCACTTACCTTGTGAGAAGGTCAAAGAAACAGCCAGGGAAGGTCTACCACATTGATAGACTACTGCCCTATCAAGGACGGAATCCGCCCACTTGGTTCTCCAGTAGGAAGGTTTGAGATGCCTTTCAACGTTGTTTGAATAGCCGAAATTAGTTGTACAAGTTGTTACGTTTTTAATTGTTTTGATGAGTTACTATGTTTAAGAGTAACTGTTTGACTTTTCTCAGACTGGAGAAAGTCATGATGGAATTCCTAGAGTTGGATCCACTCTGGAAGAATATGTAAGGGAGACAAATGGCCATTGTTTCTCAGGACATATTATTGGCTGTAAGGGAAGGATGAATCTTCCTGCCAGGGGAATGGCAGATTAAACTACTGCCAAGCGTTTTTTTTTTGTATGCGCAAGCTGCGCGGCGGAAAGCAATTAACGACAACTTACTGTCTTGAGGAGGCTTGAGATTTTTGAAATAGGGAGACCAAGGGGGTGGATATCATATTTTTAGACTGAAACTTAGCTTGATCCATTTACTACCAGCATATGCCATATGGGGGGGAGGATTTTAAACACACAAACAAATATAGTCACACTACAGGACACTACATGATATTATGTATTGTATTAATATATGTTGTATGGTGGAGGGATTTATAATTGATGATTCAATTTCAGAATGAGACCATCATCCCAAATTGAGGCAAAGTGTTGGCTGTGTCCCATGACGTTTAGGACAAGGAGACAACTGAAAAATCATCTGGCAGCTGCCCCACACAAAAGGCTTTCGGTCATTTGTGTTTGGTGTCCTGAAGAGAAGTCCTACAGGAGGATGGTTGACCTTAAGGAGCATGTCATGGCTCACCACCGCAGTAAAATAGAACTGATGCCTTATAGCTTCCTGAGCGAAAACAATGGGTTTTGGATGGCAAACTACCCAGAGACATATGCTAAGGTAATCCTACCATCAAATGAGAATTCTCAAGAAGCAATGAAAGCCAGGATTGAGGTTCTGGAATTTTTAAACAGGGTGGACAACACCAACAGAAAGAAAGAGGAATGGACTCTAGGGTGGAAGTGTCCGAAGGAGATGGTAAAAGGTACACAAGAAGAAGAGGTTGAGTCGGAGAAACCCAATGGATCTTACTCACCAACACGCCCCACTATTTATGAAGGGCTGGCCCTCCAGCAACTAACTTTGGGACTTGGGGACTCTACAGCCATTTTTTAAATTGGACCTTGGAGTTTCTATAAGATTTTATATGATCCATTTGAATGACTCCGTTCTTAGAGACCAAAAAATGCTTGACGCTCTGATTAGAAGGATGACAGCACTAGTTAACACAAAGTACGCAGGCTCACATACCTTCTCTGTCTCGATAGACGGAAAACTAAAATCTATAGTGACTCCTGTAGTGGCTAGGAATTATCAATAAAGGAGGAGTATATAACGGATATAAAAACATCATGCGAATTATTCCCAGGAAAACAGACAAAAGCCGCCACAAATCAACTATCACCACTGAAAACACCATCAACATCTGATATCATTTTGGAAGACGACAGCGACAATGAAGAACCAGAGATTTTAGAGGAACCAACAAGCCAGAAGAAGAGTAGAAAGACGACCGAGAAAGAAGAAGAGAGATATGTAGAGAAAAGAAAGAAAAAGACTAACCACCAGGAACAGAAGGCAAAGAAAATAAAGAAAGGAAAGGATTACAAGAAACAGGATGAGGAAATGACATTAACAGAGGAAGGACAAAAGAGAACGGAAAAACAGGAACAGGAGGAGATCAAACGGAAGGAGGAAGAACATAAGAAGCAGGAAACACGGAAACAGGAGGAGGAAGTCAGATTAAAGGAAGCAGAACAAAAGAGAAAGGAAAAACAGGAACAGGAGGAGATCAAACGGAAGGAGGAAGAACATAAGAAGCAGGAAACACGGAAACAGGAGGAGGAAGTCAGACTAAAGGAAGCAGAACAAAAGAGAAAGGAAAAACAGGAACAGGAGGAGATCAGACAGAAGGAGGAAGAACGTAAGAAGCAGGAAAAACAGAAACAGGATGAGGAAATTAGAATGAAAGAGGAAGAACTAAGGAGACAGGAGGAGGCAGAAACCAAGAGATTAGCAGAAGAAACCAGGTCAAATGAAGCAGAACTAATGAGACTACAGGAAGGAGAGAACCTGCAAAGTGAACAGTTTTACACTGCCAGTGAAAGAGCAGACAAACTTTTAAGGAGAGGTGGGATGCCACTTTTCCCAGCTGGGAGGAGGGAATGGGAAAAAGAAGAAATCGTAACTTTGATTACCATACCAGCTGAAGTGAAATGGCCCCCGAAGAACTGGAAAAACATGACCCCTGAACAAAGATATTTCAATTGGGAGTATGCTAGCATTGCATTGGAGTTAAACACCGGGAAACAGCTTCAATTTTCAAAGGAGGAGCTTCTATTAAAGTATCACTTTTTGGCACTTCCAGGCACGAAAACCCCACAATCAACAGAGGGCAATACAATGACAGTTAAGTCTAGATACTATCTGTACCAAGCAATTGCCAATATCATTAAGAGTAAAACAGACGATCCCACCACCTTACAATTGCTTGATATGATTGAAGCATCATCATCAAAGAGAGACACATCAACAGACATTATCTTGAACAAAATTGATGCAGTGGGTGTACAACTTAGACTTGGTGAAGACCAATGAAGAGAAAGACAATTTATGAACAATTCTTTTAAATAACATAGTTATACTGGTTTTTTTAATTCAGGAGAATTAATATATATTGAAGTTGGGGGAAGTGTAAGGCATTGGAAGTACTTGTTATGATATTATAAATTCAGAAAAAGGAAATATTATTCTTTTAAACATAACGGTTGTGTTCTTACGCATAGTAACTTGGCTCGCACGAGCAAGTAAAACATTTTTTTAATCAAAGATATGGCATTAATTTACTATTTTTATGTATGGATTTCACAGGCCAAAGTTTCATTTTGTTGTTTACCAAATATAAAGGGGGGAAGCATTTCATTAGCTAAAACATAGTTTTACAAGTTAGGTGTGTACATATGTTGGTACTAGGGTGATAATTATCAAGTTTATCAAATTTTTAATGTGTAAAACACTGGAAGTGAAATGAATTTTTCATTTGTTTACATTTTTTGTTGTACAAGTGTTACGGCAGGGAATGTATGTAATTACTCATGGCTTACCTTCTACATGCTATATATCAAGTAATTCCCGTATTAAGGATCATTTCTTGTAACCAAATATTCATATTTAAACGTCTAATATGCCTGATATACATAGGGAAATACTTCAATCGAATTGTTTATTTACGGAGACTTTGTCGTCTGCCATTTTGTGGGGACCGAAACATGTGTTTTGATGTCTTTAAATACCAATTCGTCCCCTGGACATTTGATCTAATATTGTATTTTTAATACCACAGATAAGATTTTTAATAAGTATACCCTGCCGGACACAAATATATTGTAAATATTTAGATGGTTGAAATGAACTATGTTGTATGTTATTTACGTATTATGTAATAACGCAGATCGTCTGCTAAATCAATGCGCGCGCAGTGGTGTCCGATTGTTTATTTCAAGCTTCTTTATCGATATTTTAGATGCTATAGCTTTGTTTTGATATTTTATGTATAAGGACAATGTTCGGACAACTTAAGATGATATGTATATTATGTTTTTCATTATCTGAAATTTTTATAGTTCCGGCTTCCCGGAAAGGACAAGTTTCCATTGGATTAGTATGTCACGTGACAATTACAATTTAGTATATAAACGCGCGAGCACTCAGCAATGGCAGATAGCCCAAAGTTTTGCTGGCGGCAAGTTCAAACCTGGAAAAACAAATAAAGCAACAATAACCTTTAGGTGAGAATAAGGATAACATAATGAAGTTTAATGATATTTAATTAGCCGTCTTTTGTACAGTAAGCTATCTCCCACCACGTCGGACACCACAAATATGTATTTAAGGATTTATGATTCAGTACACTTGAACGCAACTGTTTATTTATATAGTTTTACGATGTTATAATGTTACATACTTTTAACAGTGAACAAATAAAAACTGTTAACATTGGAAAGATAACTTTATTTTATTGAACTTGGACACATACAAAAAGCACATGAATTTACACTGATGAAAACAATAGATGTTGGAGGACGCTCGTTCAAACATAAAAACTATGGAAAGCCGTTAGGAACAAAATTAGCTCAGTAACACTCGAATACAAGGGATTGCTCAATACATACATATTAAACATTCGAAGACCATACCTGACAAGTAATTTGGGAAGTTTAATACAAATGTAGAGTTGCTACATGAGTCACACACTGTATTTAAGTGTTATTAAAGTAAACTACCGAGTATAGGACAGGATGCTCTCGGGTGGCTTACAATATATTTATCTTTCAATTCGATTGACTCAAATGTTTGATTGTGTTAACTGAAGTGTTAAAACACAATCTCACAAAAATACACACTTAACCCGACATGTTTATAACCTTACCTGCTGGACTGACATGTTTAAAAGATGTAGCTGCAGGTCTGTTACAGGCTTTTCGTAATTCCTTCACCAGCTGCCAACCATTCAGGGCATCACATAGGTTAACAAATCCTGGAGATCCGTTAACAACTAAAATTATGAAAGATATGTGTGAATTAGCATGATCAATCATCACTGGCTTAATTTGTATCAAAAATCTGTGAAGGATGATTGTAAATAAAACACAATTATAAAAGACCAAACACATTTTACAACATTTTACTCTGTTAGAAATGGTTTAACCGAGATATAGTACTACAAATGTACTGTGATCATTTGATATTTACTTACCTTTCAGAGGTAACTGGGCCATACTAGTGAACAACTGAGCAGGTTTCTGGTGAGGGTTCATACCATATCTTAATGTTAGCTGCGATTCACCTGCACTATACTGTCTTCTGAAGTAGTCTGATATAGCTCTATCATACTCTGCTGTGTGATTGAAGGCCTTTTAAATTAAATAAATATTACAATTAACATGATCAATTAAGGCATAATTCAAACTTTTAGGAATGTTTGGTCCAAAATGCTCTTCAACTTCGTACTTTATTTGGTCTTTTTTATTTATCATTTTGATTCGAGCATCACTGATTAGTCTTTAGAAGACAAAACACACGTCTGGCGCAAATACAAAATTTCAATTCTGGTATCTATGATGAGTTTATTTATATAATGTAGACAAGAACGGCATCAGTTATATACAGGTATCTGAACCTTCAAAAATTCTAAAAGCAACAGCTCTATAGCCTGGTTTTAAATTAATCAAATTAACTGTAAAGGAATCATCCTATGTATGCTGCTATAAATCATATTGTAACTCCCCAATCTTTTTGTCTTTTATATATCACCAATTTTCAAATTAACAAGGTTCGTTAATTTTCATACGAAAAAACAAACATGAAGCATACTTTGCAAAAATTTGACCAGACCTCATCAATTTACATGATATATACCTTCACAGCCAACTTTCTCCTCAACTCCAAAGATGTGTCCTTGTCACTTGAACTCTTCATTTCATCAATTACCCTTTGATAGAATGAAATTAACAATGAATTTATAATCATTTAAAGCTGTAGTATCTCTTCCAACATATGGTACGATTATTTATGGTTTCACAGGTTCAGGTCTGTTTCAAAAAATACATACATCAAACATAGAGAAGGAAATTTAGGGTTTTCAATTTTTGACGAGTGTAAAGCAAAATTCTGAAATTTTCTCTATAGATGGTAACCCCATTTTCAAAGTGCCTTTCCTGTGAACCATGTAAGTTTTGATGGAATGGACCTCAGTTGAATATTAATAAACCATAATTTTTTTTTTTACAGAAATAGTTTTGTAAATAATTGTAGAATGTGTCGATGGGACATAGATGATGCCTAGCTTGCATATAAGAATGTAAAGGGACATGAATCAGAAACAGTAAAAGTTACACCACCCAACTTTGAACTTCATCTGTGTCTTGTGATAATAAGCAGCTGCATGGTATTTAAATTTCAAAACAATTGTTGACGCAAACTTCAGTTAGAGAATGGAAACTTATTTTGGATGGTATGTACAGACAAGGATAATACTTACCCCCTTGGCTGTGGCAGGAGCATACAAGTATGAGTATAGAGCTAGGCACAATAATCTTACCTATTGTAATCTTCTGGATCACAAACTACAGTCACTCTTGCATGGTTCTTAGCAGCTGCTCTCAATAGTGTTACACCACCTTCAAGTGAAATATTTAATTACTTAAAAACAGACACAAAGACATGGTTTATTCATGCTGCACATGCATGGAGCACCTCAAAAATATTCTTCATGAAAGGTTCAAAAGTTGACCTCTGAGCAGATCTCTGTTGAAATTAATAAACATTGGAATTACGTGTTTGACATATGTCAAGTTGCTGACAAAATAGTCATTCTATTCAGAAGGCTATGAGAGAAGTGCAACAAAATCATTCCAAATATTGAAAAATTTCAATTTTTTTCGCAAACATGAGTCCAAAAGATTGTTTTTAATCCAATAGAATTTAATAAAATGCCAAAAATTCTTAACCATCTTTGTATGAAAGTGATAACCAGACATGTCATTCAAAAATTGGTGCCATTTTTTAAGTCTATGATATAAATATTTCTTGCATATATTCATTGTGCTTAAGAACAATAGCCTGTAGGTTTTCCTGATCGAGAAATGACAATTCATTATCTTTTAATATTAGTATCAAAATCACTCCTCTGCAATCATAAACACTAACTACTAATATGATTATAGGTACATACCAATATCAATTTGTTCCACAGCTTTTTCTACAAGTACACTTGGATCAGCTACAGTTTTCACAAAGGGATATAAATTATTGACCACTATCCTTAAAATAAATAATAAAGTCATATGATACTTTCATGATAAGTTACTAGTTCTGTTTTCATTCACAATACAATATATTTTTGATTCAGAATGTTTTTATCAATTTTTACTTCAATAATGATAGAATGGCCAATGACCATAACCAACATATTCTACTGCTGATCAGGAATTGCATTCAAAATCACTCTTAGATTGTTGTCAGTTTAAGAATCACAAAAATATATAGAAACTTTTATTTCTGCATTTAAAGTGTTTCTTAGTTCACTGAAGTATCGACATAAGGTGTTGCGTCTTGTGCAAATTCTTTTGCATCAAATTATAGTTTATTGAGCAGAAACTATTTTTTGTCCATATGCATGTTACAGCTAGGCCAGGGGTGGTTTAGGTGAACTAAGTGACTGTCTCAGACCACGTGTTTAAAATATAAGGTTATCTTTATCATGTTTATAGCCTTCAATTAAAATATTTGATAGTGGTGATAGAAGCCATTAATTACCTGATCATTTTATAATTCTGTTTTTTCATATCCTCCTGATCAGAATCTGTTATTCTTGACAATATTCCTGTAAGAATAGTCAATGGTAACAAAAATCTAAGTGTTTAGTGTCATTTAGAAAGAATATATGCAAATCCACTGTCGTTATCGATCTGTGCAATTCCACTTTTCTATTAGCCATTGCTAGCAGATAAAAGTCTTTATTGCATCTTATCTTTGCTTATCAAAAATTGTTATTAAGATTTCTGTTGGTAAATGTTTGTTAAAATAATGTTCAGTTGGTAATATATTAAAACAAAATTGGTGAATATATATGTTACAACATTCTACATTAAAATATGACACATATTATGTGTATAGGCAAACCTGATTATTGAATTCTGATGACCTAAGCTGTCTATGTATCTACTTACCAGCATGTACAGCTGGATGAAGAGTTTTGACACGTCCACCCAACATTTCTGGAGCTCCTGTAATTTCTGATACATCCCTGGAAAATGTCGAATAATTAAAATTAAACATTAAATAAATTGATGTTGTAAACCTTGTCTTGATTCATTTGTCATTTAAAACAATAAAATATGTTTAAATTATTAAATAAATGGGGAATTTGTCCATGGGACACTGATGATACCCCTGCTTACATTTAAAGTTATAATGGGACATAACTCAAGAATGGTAAAACTGAGGCCACCCAAATTTTTTACTTGATCTGAGTTTTGTGGTTATTAGCATTGTGCATAAATAATTCATTAACTGGTTGAGGCAAACTTTAGTCACAAAACAGAATAAAAACAAGAATGTGTCCACAGTACACAGATGCATTTAAATTTAGAAAGATCATATCATAGGGAACATATGTAAGGGACGACATCAAAAGTTCAATGAAGGATAAAAAACTTAATTCAAATAGTTTTTTCACTGACCCCCCTACCCCCCTATTAACTCAATTTGGGAAAATTGATTGACCCATATGGATATATGTAAAAATCAATGTCGGATAACCAAATCTTGCAGCAGTTCAACCTCCAAACTATTTGAATTAAGTTTTTTTTATCTTACATTGATCTTTTGATGTCGTCCCTAAAAAGTTTCAGGTTGATTGGACTTCAACTTCATCAAAAACTATCTTGACTAAAAAATTTAACCTGAAACTTGCACTATCATTTTCTATGTTCAGTGGACCATGAAAATGGGGTAAAAAATCTAATTTGGCATTAAAATTAGAAAGATTTTTGATGAAGCTAATATGGGATCACACATTTTTGTTTTAATGACTTGAGTAATGAGCGTAGGCCTTCTAGAATCATCCTGGAGCATCACTACAGATCACCAATCTCTACAAATGAGTCTTGACACAGTTACTGTACTTACTTAACTGGAATTCCAGCATCTCTTATAGCCTTAGAAGTTCCACCAGAGGCAATCAGTTCTAATCCAAGAGAAGATAGCTTCTTGGCAAAATCTACCAAGCCTGTTTTATCTGATACACTCAACAAAGCTACAATATTAATTTTTATTATACATTATATGACACGAGTTTACATTGCAGAATAAATATCCACCAAGTGCAGGAATTTTTTTTGGTGTTGCCTCTGTGACATAGTCCCCATTTGCATTATTTAATTTAATTTTATATTTGTATGCCCCAATTCTAAATGCATTAAGTAAAGGTTTATTGAATTCTACATGTGGATAAATCCTTTCTTAATCTTATGGTCACTCCTACCAACTGTATTTTACAACAGAAGAATGCAAACTAGATGTTTATTTTACATAAAGAAGGGGTAATACATCAATGAGAAAGTAATCTAAATATACAAAAACCAAAGACAGGTTAAACAAATGGCTGCGACAATAGACAGCATGTCTATACAATATGTCATGCTTACTTTAGTATGAACATTCAAAATTGTTAGACTGGATTTATACATTGGAATATTCATGGACTTTGATCTTCTTTAATTTTGAAATTAAGAGGACCCTACCCCTCTTTTACAATTTTTTTCCAAACATAATGAAATCCCTCCCCTTTTTCAATTAAAATGCTAACTTATTCTTTTTTACAACAGCAAAATAATCCCTTGTCTTAGGTACAGTCTTATTAAAATGATATCCATCCCTCATTTGGGAGATTGTTCCCAATCTGATGTCAGATGAAACATAAATCTTCAAAAAAGAAAAAAAGAAATCAGCAATAAAAAAAATTATTTCTATAAGTTATGTCTGTACATTTTATTTCTTTTTTTAATTTTGTTTTTTTTTGGGATAGGAGAAAAGGTATTGTAATCAGCTGGTTATACATGTATGTATGGGTTAAGGAGACATTTTACATGGGGATGACCTTGAGGTCATTCTGATGTATTGCATTCAACTAAATTTCCATTGGGCATACATGTATTAGTTTAAAATCTATAGATCCGCTGACATTACCTAGTGCAAAATAACATTCCTTATTACTTTTTCTAAATTCATTTTTTCAATGGATACTCCTATAAATATTTTTTTTAACCCTTAGACTGCTACGCGCGACTATTGTCGTTCCGATAAGACAGTCCGCTACTGCTACTCGCGACTATAGTCGTTTTCCGTACTTGTTTGTTTACACAGTTACCATGGAATGGGCGGAGTCAATATTCATGAGATTGCGGCAGTTTCGACTTGTATGGATTCTGATTGGTTAAAAATCTGCGTTCTTTCGAATGTCTCTTGACTTTTAATGAGGTATAAGCGATAAACCGAAAGTGAAAATTTTTGATGAAAAAAGTGACAAAATGGCGGACATTATTTGGAGAAATGGCCAACACGTTCAGAAGTATTTCAATGATAACGATTCAACAGCGGCGGCCGATTAAAAGGATTTGAACGAGAACTGAAGATATAATAGACAGAAATAGAAACATTCTATCAAAACTGCAAACAGGAGACTTTTAAAGCGAGAATTACGGGGATTCCCAGACCTTGTTCAAAATGGATGACATGAAACGGGATTTGCGATGTTTATCATTTCGCCTTTCAAATGTGAATCAATATTGACTCACATCAATAGACCCGAACTTTAAGTTTGTCAAGATTATATATTGATGAAAGCTTTAACAATGAACTTGTCGTATAAATATATTTGTACATGGAAGTAAAAGTCGGCGCAGTGAAAGTTGGAGGGAAATACCGGAAAATATTTGCATAAAAAAGGCCGTTGGTCTGAGAAGAAACTTTTATTTTTTGATAATCACAATGGAACTTAGTTCTTAAAGAGATTTTTAACTATATTGGTTCAGTTCTGAAGTCATGGATACTTTTACATTGATGGATTCGTTAATAAAACATGAAAACATAAGTTTACCTTTGTTTACCTCTATTCACACCTGTACAGGTAAAAAATGACCGGAGACTCACACAAAAATAAAATAAATAAAAAATACAGAATCTAACAATACTTTATTATATAACTTTTATTGATGAATATTCAATATTTACAAAGATACAGCAATTGTAAGTGAACATGTTTATTTCATCAGTGATTAAAATTTTACTCAGCATTACACAAAAGTACAATAGAAATCAATGCAGCAGTCTAAGGGTTAAAACACAAATTAATAATATGAAAATGTTGTCATTAGATATATATATATATAAGAGTAAAAAATCATTGATAATATCTATACAGATGTACCAAAAACTTGTGTTAAAGCTTGCGGAAGAATAACTCAAGAACGTTTGCGACACTCCCGGCAAGGACCAGTAACTCTGCAATTGTTTTTGTGGGAAAATATGAACGGCTTATCATATCCAATATTTTTACAGAAGAGTATCCACCATGCACTTGCACTGCACTATTATTAGAATAGTAGAATAGAATGATATACATATGGATGAAAATTATATATACATAAACATGTAACTGTTATATTTATATAATACTAGAACACACCCGCGAAATCGTGGGCATTCAGAGCGTAGTTGAAAGTGTTGTTGGAAGAATTTTGTAAAATATTGAATGACTGGAGAATTTCAGGAAAAGTATCAAAAGTCATAGGTACATGGGAACAGGAAAATGTTGTGTTTTTTAGCCCTCCTTTATTTCCAAAATTCCCAATTTTTGGTTGTCTATTAATTTCAATATTTTGTATGACATGAATGATAGGAACATTCAATTAAGGAGCCTGTTATTCAGTGGTTGTCGTTTGTTTATGTATCACATATTTGTTTTTCGTTCATTTTTTTTGTACATAAATAAGGCCGCTAGTTTTCTCGTTTGAATATGTTTTACATTGTCATTTCGGGGCCTTTTATAGCCGACAATGCGGTATGGTCTTTGCTAGTTGTTAAAGGCCGTACAGTGACCTATAGTTGTAAATTTCCGTGTCATTTTGGTCTTTTGTGGAGAGTTGTCTCAACATGGCAATCATACCACATCTTCTTTTTTTTGTAATCAATTATTTTTTGTAAAAGATTTAATGACTGGAGAATTTCAGCAAAGGTATCAAAAGTTCACATGAATAATTTTAGTACTTATCAGTATGATCTTGTATATTATGAACATTCATTACTATATAAATAAAGTTTACTAATCGATCGGTGGTCATTGATATATCATACAGACCCTCTCTTTTTAATAAACTATGTGACCGCCGTGGATAAACTTGAAAATGATAGAAGATAGAATTCTGAAAATACACTTTATTTGTAGTAGATTTTATGTTCAAAGTATACAGAAAAACGCAAACCGGAAGTTTAATCTGACTTAAAATTTTGTCCAATGACGGAAACAATATCTGGATGCCTTTTTTCTCGTTTTTCTCCCAAAATAAATAAATCTGAATAATCATATGAATGGATGACAAATCCGACTATGCACTGAACCTAAAGGACACAGAGGCATGTTGATTATTTTTTTGGGGAAAGAAGAGAAAAGACACACAAAATGAGGTCTTCTCGTTTAATAGTATAGATATAACAACAAACCAGTGTATACTCTGGGACTATTATTATTATATTAGTATAATAGTCCCAGGTATACTGATTTGTATCACTACAATATAATAGTTATTACGGTGCAGTTGAATTTCCTGTCATTTATTCATCATTCCAGGGCTTTCCATTGAAGCCAGTAGATGGTGGATTTCCGCTGTTTACGGTGGTTTCAAGTGCCGGCTACTTCACTGACAAAAATATAAATAAAAAAAAAGAAAAAAATATCTTCTTCAAATGTTTACAGGCAGCTATGAGACGTATTGTCGCAAAATCAGTGACAGTGTTTACCTTGTCTATTTAAAGTCAGAATACTTCGTTTCTTTTCAAAGATAACAAGAGAGACGTTCCGGTGGTCATTAAACGATAACTATAGAGACGTTCCGATGGTCATTAACTCGTTGGTTTTGGCTTTTAGAACGTGAAGACAATCAGATGGGATGACAATTTTATGTTATGGAATAATATCAGTAAAATAAAAGAAAGTGTTGTAGATCACGTTGTTCAGAATCTGGAAAACAGCATCTTTTGAAGTTCATTTTCAAAGCCCACGTGGTGTTTAGAGAATCAAGGTCAAAAACGAAAGTAGAATATTGTCGACTCCACCACAAATAAATAACATTTCCAAATGATTTATGTATCCGACTTATTGAACAGTTTACAAAAAAAAGAAAATCAGAGGATATATCTTTTGTCTGTCAATGCTTGAGAAATAATTATATGATTTAAATACGCGTAACAGTCTTTGGAGAAAAAAAGGGGTGGGGGGGGGGGGGGGGGTCATTTGTTTACAAATGCAGGTAGTTATGTTAAATAAATCGATCAAGATTTCTTACAAATCCGATTATTATATAAATAAAAATCCTTTTAAAGCTAATAAATTTTAAGCATAAGGTAAAGAAAATGAAAAAAAAAACAATATAACAAAAAAAAAAAATCTTCATACATAAAAAATGGTCATTTGAAAGATGAAAAAAAATTGTCCAGAAAAAAAAAACATAGCCCCCCCCCAGAAAATCAAATGGTGACTGCCTTAGTACTTTGATTTGTATATGTCTTTTAAAACACTTTATTTTAGAAAATTTTACCTTTAAAGCCTTTATATGCAAAAAAGGGGGAGGGTCAATATGTCCCCAATTTACCTGTGCTACTAGTGGTCAATGTCCCAATTTACCTGTGCTACTGGTGGCTCCTATGACTTACTACACACACATTTAATTGTTGAGATTGGAGTTCACAATATTTTTTTAAATTTTGGAAACTAATTAATGAATCCCAATAGTCCTGTTATAAATTTTATATCTAATTAGATGAAAATAATTTTATGTTTTTTTTTCAACTTTCAGACCCGCCTTCCTTTCTAATATTCTGAGAGAACAGAGGTTTGTTTTAGAAAAAATATGAGTATGTGTTATGTCCAACTTTCAAATATATTTATAAATTATACCAAGTTGTCCTGTCGTTGCCATAATTTCTTTCTTCAGCACCACGTGGTAGTTCTATTTTTGGAGGGAAATATTGTGGTATATCCTAGTACCACAAAACTGTATAGGAAAATATTAAAAGGAAGTACTTTTTAAAATTGCTTCTTAGTTAGTACGAACATGTCATTAGCTTTAAGCTTTTTAATTACAGTGGCGGATCAGAATTTTCATAAAAAGGGGGGGGGGGTCGTGACTAACATAAGCCGGGGGCCGCTCTAGTCATGCTTCAGTGATTCCCTATACAAGCAACACATTTTTTCACTAAAAAAAGGGGGTGTAATAAACTGGTGTACGAATGTTGTTTTACTATTTTTATGTACAAATGTAGAATTATTACGGATTTTGGAAAAAGGAGGACGGCAAAAAAAAAAGCCCAAATAGAAAATATGCTGTTTTGTCGGCTCTGATTAAAAAACTTAATTAAAACCAGCAAGCTACCATATTTCTATAGACATTGCAATTTTACTGGCAATAAGCGAATTTGTTGTTTTGCCTGTTCCATTTTTCTCAAACGTCAGTGGCAAATAGTTCATGTATGTTCGGGACAATACAATGCAATTTTGAAAACAGTTGTTTATAAAAGACAAATTTTATGCACCAGTCAAAATAGGTTAAACATTCGGTTAGTTGTGAAAATTATGTAGGGACATAATGATCCTGATAAAATTTTTATTGTTAAAGCTAAAGATAGCAAAACACTTTACACTGTTTGAGTCTTTTAAAAGTTTTCTCGAGATATGACTTTCATAATGCTTAAAAGCCATGCATTTATTACTATTGTATGTGTTTGTTATTTTTTAATTAATTTATCATGTTGCAAATATACATGTATAGCATATTTCTTTCTTATTTGTCTATACAGTTACCAATGATAAGGAGATGGAGACATGAACACAAATCTGTACAGATAAGATAAATACATATAATGATTTATTTGCAAGCAGTGAACAATCAATTATCAAAAACATAACAAAACAAGAAACAGATTCTTCTTAATATTTTTTTTCCATTCAAATAGAAAGGCAATAAGGGTACTATAAACATATTACAATTTGATGGAAATTTGAAGAAAAAACACAATTTCTACATCATACGGTTACATTTACAACAAAATTTATGTCGATAAAAAACCTCCTGATCTGAGTCCTAATCTACTGACCAAAATTTCCAAATCTCCTGATCTGAGATTCACACTCCATCACATGTATGAAAAATACACGTTCTAAAAAATAAAATAACAAAATTCCAAGAAAAATTTAAAACGAAAAAGTCCCTTGTCAAATGACGAAATCATAAGGAGGATAAACAGCCGTCATATTCTTGACTTGGTACATACATTAGTATATATAGTGTACTCTGCGTGGTGTAAATGTGTGAGTTTTTGCTCAGCAAGTCGGACAAACCTTCCAAACTGTATGCAAAATTGCACAAACTGATCTTGAGATGACATATGCATTCTTTATATAAGTAAAACAAACTGCGAAATATGAAGGTAGAAGATGTAAGCCGGAGTCTATACCCTGCGTGCATTCATATTTTCTCAAAATACCCAATCCAGCAACCTGTTATGAACAAATTAAAAAGAAAAACCAGACGAGATGCTTACCTTAAATATGAGTAGTAACACCAGGTACATAGTTTAGAAGCAGAAGCAAAAAGACTGTAGTCTTAAATAATAAGTCGTTTAAACCCTATATACTACCTATAGTACGGGATTGAGGGTCAAACGGACACGGGTTTAACAATATGATGATACGTGCTCTACTAGGAATTTGGTGACAATAGTACATATTTTTGAAAATGCAGTTATATAATGGAATTGGTAATTTGGAGATCTAAAATGTAGTACCTATGTAAGCAAGCTTATATTTCCGTCATTTCGTCTTTGGTTGAAAGTTGATTAATTGGCAATTTTCGACCTCTCCTTATTTCATTACAGTTTGAATTTTCTCCAGAAGAACAAAAGTTTTGAGACTTAAAGTAAAACAAATATGTTCCTGTGATAATTAAAGTACACATACTTTCCAACTTAGGGGACCAACGTTTACTAAAACGACACATTAGAAGAAACAAGATATTCGTCCTATTTGCATTAGTCACGATTTTCTTGATGTCTTTGGTTTTGATGTAGTTATAAATGCCAAGATGTTGCTATTTTATAAATTGCATATTGCATATCTCCATTTATCATTCTATGAGCCAACATTTGTACAAATAACATTTACAAAAATATTTTTTGTTTTATTTGTACTTGTACTTTTACAAATAACGTCTCACGTTACCCCACTTCCATAATGAGCAAGCGGTAACGTAGATATTTCGTTTTGCGTAACTGTTTATTTTTTATCCTCTTCGCGGTCTGCCTTGCCGATTTATTTGAAAAATTAGAGGCAATGATTAAATTTTAACAACTAAATTTTCGAGTGACGGGTGTAATTTGTAGGATTGATTGATTGATTATTGGTTTCTTAACTCCCAGTGGCAAATATTTTACGCATGTTCAGGACGATAACAAGTTAACAATAAATACAATAGGCATGTTTTGTTAAAGATGGCATCCGGGATGATGGTCGGAGAAATTTTGACTGTCAGACACTGGGAAATGAGGGTATATTAGATAGGAACAGACATTTTGTCTTGCAACAGTCAGGCTACCTATGGACCCCTCAAAGAATTGTTACAAGGGTTCTTAATGTTTAAAGAGCGTGCATTGCACGCTCTTTACACGAGGCATCGAATTTAATGTCCCAATTCTGACCGAACGTGGCTGCAAATTTGATACACTCGCACAGCCAAACGGACGACCCACTTTGGCAAGCATTTTACTGCCGGTCGGAAGAAGACCAAGTGACCATATTTCTATTCCCCAGTCATCCTAGGGGTAAAAAAGGGAGGGGGTAAAAATTGTAGGATAAACAATATAACAATTTATGTACATTGTCAGATATATAAAATGTATTTGTACTTACTTAGTACTACCAACAAGCGGAAAGGTTTAAGCTTTTTTTTTAAGGCTCGCACAAATACATTATTATATTTTCCGACAATGTACATATATTGTATATTTATTCACTTTTTCTAAAAACTCATTTTAAGACCTTGAAACTCCTCGGGTCCCCCCCCCCCCCCCCCCGACTCCTAGTATGTCTCACCTCAGGGCCCCAAAAGGCAAATTCGTTTTGTCTCCCAACTTGTACATGTACATTATTTCCGACTCAAAACACACAACAACAAAAAAACCACTACCACAGAATACCCATGCAAGCGTAAATTAACATGAATATAAAATCTAAATGATTTCAAGATCTAGCTTTTTTCAGTCTTTTTCTGTCGTTTGAATAATACCTAGTCAGTCGTTTGCTTGTAAATTTCGAGAAAAAAATTGTAACGGAAACAGTCTGACTATAGAGTCAGCCCCAACTATCAAATTGCGTTTAAAGACGCAAGTGGATACTCGGAGCTGGCTTCCATCATTTTTATATGATTTTTAAAATTTTAAAGCCTGCCCATGTATTTCTCAGCCTTCGCTAACTTTTCTTAGGCCTCATTCCGATGTTGCTGTCTGTCCTGTGTAGTGTTTAAACGATTACAAAGGTAGCACTTTTTTTTTTAAATCCGAAAGTATATCGGATTTACTCTGTACAGTCAGGAATCTACTTCGTCAAAATTATCTCCCATTACGCCAGTTATTTTCACAATCGTAGAAATGGAAGCCATTGTAGGGATGACGCGCTGCCAATTTTGCTCTTGGAACCCGATAAGTTTATCCGCATAGCACCATTACGACCCTTATATATCAGTTGTATAATTAATTATTATAAAAGACAAATAGATCTACTTGCTAATGAGCATCAGTTATAATGATCTTGTCTGCATTGATTCATCTTAAAACTATTGTCTAATCGGTTTTCGGTGGAATTTAAAAAATTTCATAAACATTTAAAAAAAATCTAATTAAATATTTCGTGGAAAGGCAGACTAGACTTTTTTAGTGGTTGAAGACTATAAACCTTAGTTATCACACACAAAAAATGGATTTTTTTTCGAAGATATGCATTTTCATCATCCAACTTGAAAGACTGTCGTCAAGTACTTTTAGTAAAAAAAAAATAGCTATTCGAACACACCTACTCTGTTTTTATGATTCATTAGATAGGTATTTCACTTGACCCATATATTTCATCTTTCAGTGCTGTGATTTTTTTTATGTTATAAAGTCAACCTGTAGCTTTAATATATAGAAATATTATAATCTGGAGCGAGATGATGTATCAAATATTCTTGCTTTGTACGTTTTCAAGACAAAAGTTTTAACTCAAATACATCCTAACATAAAAAGGTGCACTCGATTTTCTCTTTTCGATACAATTGTTACCCATTTTTTAGAATTTTTTCTTGAGTCACATAATGGAAGGGCAGAAACGAAAATTACTGAACTAATAGATTAATATTTTCTCCGTCCGTGGTAATTTTTTCAAAAAAAAATCGGAGGTTATGCATTTTCTACATCCAACTTGATAGATACCCATGTCGTTGACTTGATATCTAATTGTTCTGCTTAGCTATGTAATAGATAAATTGAAACCTTATGCAAATGGTGTTTTTAAAATAGAACACTTCGTAATTGAGAAGAAAATTGTCATTTTATTTGTTTAAATTAACTTTTAAATTTTTTGTTACTATAGTAAACATTACAAGTAGCATTTATCGCCTTCTCTAACCAAGAGCTTCGATTCTTTTGTTCTGTTTCAACCGGGTTTCCGCCTGTGTACAGACCAAAGAATTTCAGAGACAGTTTACACTTGAAACACAGGCAAAGTTATTCGGCAAAATAACCAAGTTAAACTACTTTTTTTACATTCAATACTAACAAACTGTTTTCTGTATGAGTTTCAACGTCTGCTTGAATTGTGCTTTTTGATTTGGTTAAATTGTATAATTATTTTATCAATTAATGATGCAATGAAAGTTTTAACAAACACTTACATTTCTATTGAAATATTTTATATTGCAGACTTGAATTAAGATATTTCAATCATGCCGGCAAATAGCATAAAAAATTATCAAGTTTCTAAAAAAATAGCTACTGCCAAAAAAGAAAATCTCCCGGGACTATTATACTTTACTATGAATGTCCCAGATTCCCCAAGCACACATATGTATAAGGTGGGCTAATGTAAATACTCAGCGGGACAAAACAACTCTAATTACGCCTCTTTGTGTTGCTTACTATGTATTTTGTCATTATCACAGAATTATAAACAACTGTCATATATAAGTTTTAATCCACCACATTAAAAAAAACCACGCCTGTGCCAAATAACGAGTATGACAGTTGTTTTTCATTCGTTCCGTTATTTGATATAGTTAAGCATTTGATGTTGTCTTTGTTTTATGGACTTCTTAATTTCGTATTTATCTTGGAGTTTGGCATGTTTGTAATTACTTTATTTATATTGTACTCAACCAGAGACTTTCTATTCTATAGTATAGAAAGTCCCTGACTCAACGTAAGATATACAAGCTCAGTTTATGACGAGTTCCCCATGCATACCAGAGTTTTGGAGATCACACTTGCCAAATCCTTGCCAATACGGACCGTATCCTTGGTTCATTTTTTCACAAAGTCTCAGATGATAGGTTTCGAACTCGGATTGTGTACTTGATGCTACAGTCATTGCAAAGGCAACGTTTCCGGTAATTTTCAGGACTATACATAGTTCCTGATCAATTATGGTGTGCAACGGAGATGAACATATGATAGTATATCGTGTGAAGTCAATAAATCAAAGCGTGTTTCGTAATGTAAAGTATATAAACTCAATAGTGCCAGGATTGAAATTTTGTATTTGTGCCAGACGCGCGATTCATCTACTAAAGACTCATTAGTGACGCTCGAATAAAAAAAGTTAAATAGGCCAAATAAAGTATACGAAGTTGAAGAGCATTGATGACCATCTCAATGAAAATTCATGTCAACACAGAAGTACTGACTACTGGGTTGGCAATACTCTAAGGGAAATAAAAAAAATGTATACACTGACTGATTCCTTGATGAAAATGATAAAGTGACCAATAATGATCTAATATAATGTTATATTAATAATCCAGAGAGTGAATAATGAAGTAAGATATGGCTAACGAGTTAAGAGCGTGCAGTAGCCAATATCTGTATGTATTTTACCAGTTGACTATCTTTTTCATAAGCTATACATATAATTAATGAAACACTATTGTAGAGTTTTGCGTTGAGGTCCAGATCTAGGCCACTATAAGTTATTGGAACGGTTTCGCGTGCCACGATGCACAAATCATGGATATTAACAGCTAGAGCCTCAACATCCTCGGTTTATAGGACAATTGGTCAAATCAACCTACAATCCATGCATGAATACTTCTGATTATTTAGCTTTATTTAATTGCTCGAAGGCTCACATAAAAACAACTATATATGGAATGTACGATTTTATCAGGAAACGGTTCATGGATAGATGTGAGGATAATGTACAAGTACAACTATATTTAAGGGGCAAATGATTTACGTTTTAAATTACTGAAGATATAAAAAGATGTGGTGTGAGTGCCAATGAGACAACTCTCCATCGGCAAGTTACAATTTATAAAAGTAAACCATTATAGGTCAAAGTACGGACTTCAACACCGAGCATTTGCTCACACCGAACAGAATGCTATAAAGGGGCCCAAAAATACTAGCGTAAAACCATTCAAACAAGAAAACCAACGGTCTAATCTATATAAAAACGACTCGGAAACAAGAAACACTTACGAACCACATCAACAAACGATTCCTGCTATAAATCAGATTCCAGAGTAGTGTTGATTGAGCCTTCGTCGTGTCATTGTCAAACGTGTCAGCAGTACACATTCAATTAAGTTGCTAACCTTCTCTGGCATTTGCATGGTTTCTGATGGAGTGTTGTCTCATTGGCAAACATAAGATGGTTCCAGTTGAAACAAGCATAAACAAGTTTATCTAATAATTTATTTATAATCTTTTTTCTTTAATGATTTTATACATTTTCCCTACTTGTCTTATATATATCATTGACAAGAAAAACACCCAGGTACACATAACATAAAATATGTTAACGACGACAAATTATTACATAATTAATGTAATGCAGATTGACATTACATGTACATATTGTATGCATTTACATGCAGTGCGTCATAGGAGACTCTAAGGTTAAGATGCATGGTAACATAATCTCGTAAATGATATAACCGTCTTTATAACATATTTGATGCCTTGATATTTTTACACACATTCATGTATGTTTTATTGCGAGCTGTTTCAATTCTTATATTTTTTGGCATAAAAACAATTAGCCGTTGTCAATAAAAACGTGGTGAATATTTCACTTAGTGGCGAATATTTAATATTTTAGAGTTAGGGGAGCGGGTAGGAGATATTGAGAAAGTTTATTAATGTTCACCAGTTGCTAAAGATGGTTTATTTATTTCGCAATATGTTTTGCACTATTTATTCCTGCATTTTTTCGGGCAGAGTATTAGCTATCATTCTGTCTTGAACAATATCAATACGATGCAGCTGATGATGCTATTGATATTGATTTTAACTCTATTTGTGATGATGCTTTGTATGATTCAATTTTGAACGATGAGATTACGGAAGCTGAAATAACTGATGCAATAAAAATTTAAAGAATAACAAATCACCAGGATTAGATAATATTTTAAATGAGTATATAAAACATTCAACTCCAGCATTGGTACATATTTACTGTAAAATATTTAACATTGTTTTAGAAACCGGAATAATCCAGAGCACTGGACTATTGGTATAATACGACCAGTTTTTAAAAACAAAGGAGATACCATGGATCCTGATAACTTCAGAGCAATAACATTAATAAGCTGTTTAGGAAAAGTCTTTACATCAATAATTAATTCTAAGTTAACCTTTTTTGCAAATGAAATTTCCTTAATTTCATACAACCAAGCTGGATTTCGAAAAGGTCTCTCTACAACCGATAATTTATTCGTATTGCATGCCTTAATATCACTCTATCAATCTTTTGGAAAAAAAACTATTTTGTACGTTTGTTGATTTTCGAAAGGCATTCGACACTGTATGGAGAAGTGGTCTGTGGAAAAAACTACAGAACAGTGGTATAAAAGGGAAAATATTTACTGTTATTTTTAATATGTATAACAATATTAAATCATGTGTAAAATACAACAACCAACAGTCAGAATATTTTCCCTGTCTAACTGGTGTAAGACAGGGGGAAAATCTATCTCCCTTTCTCTTTTCTATTTTTTAAATGACTTAGAAAAATTCTTTATTGATTTAGGTGGATGTCCCCTTGAGATAGTTAAAAGAACGTCTTTATAAAAATTCCCATTGAAACTGGGCGTTGGCACAATATTCCGGCGGAGGACAGAAAATGTCACATATGTAAAGAAAGTGTAGGAGACGAATTTCACTATCTTTTTATATGCAAGTCTCCTCAACTGGTTACTTTTAGAGAACAACATATCCCTAGTTATTATACGACGCATCCAAGTAAACAGAAATTATCTGTAATGTTATCTTACTGTAATGTCAATTTATATAGACAGGTGGCATCTTTTATCAAAAAGCTGAATAACCTATTGTGATATGTATATTAATTTGTCTTATTTTCTTTTATTTTTTTTATTGTTGTTTTTTGTTTTTTTTTTAATTATATTGCTTTTTGTTTTTGTTTTTTTTTTATGTTACCTTTGTATTATAAATCATGTTTACCATTGTATATATGTACCTCATGTTACACATTTATGTGTCTGAGCGTTGCTTTACAATAAAATCTTGAAATCTTGAAATCTTGTGTTCAGCTCTTATCAGGTCAGTATATTCATTTCAAAAATCCACGTACCCCCTAGAAGCTGTCTTACAATTACAAATTTGAAAGAAGGGAACACAATTGTCAATGCAAGATTACAAAGCTCGATCTTCGTGGATATTTATCCAAATACAAATTATAAAGGTATTTGGCATTATTATCATAATATTTACACTTCAACTCTGGGGGATAAAAATGAATATATAGGAAAACAAGGTTTATTAAGTTCATTTGGGATGATTATTCGCATGATTCAAATATCATTTTGGTTTGATGACGTTCTTGTTGATTCGAGATTTAGTAAGATGTGTTAGTGATTTAGGTACTGTTGAAATTAACACATGTTTTATCCATTGACGAAGATAACATAATCAAAAGTATTATAAGTTCATTTTAAACAAGCAAAATTCCAAAAACGTTAACCAATTGAAGCAGTTTTATCTATTCGTTGACACCGTCGACATTTACATTAAAATACGGATTACCGCGATCTTAACGGGAGTTTAAAGCATTGTCATCCTCTACCAATATTAAGGTTGGTACCATATTGTTGACAGCCACTACATGTAAAACCACCGGCCAGTGTTACATTAACATTACTATAGTATGAAATTCGGAATCAACTTGGACATCCAGCATGATTATTTTAAATTTGCTTTTTGGATACACACTCATCTTTTCAATAAGTATGTATATTTCTATTGGTTGTATACTAGTAAGTGTTTATTTTGAATACTTCTAAATGCAAATCCACATACCGGCAAAACTGTTCAGGTATACAGTCTGGAATTAAAATTACGACGTTAATCTGTATGTTTGATGGCGGGCATGCAGGATTTAAGTTTATTGTAGAAAAAACTTTCATCAACTATAAAAATAAGAAGAAGTGGTACAATTGCCAATGATGTAACTCTCCACCATAGATCAAATGACATAGAAGTTAACGACTATAGGTCACCGTACGACCTTCAAGTTTGTTCGGTGCTCTAAATTCAAATAATTTCACAGATTTTAGTTTTTCCGTTCTATTAGCAAACGAAACTGAACTTACTGATTTATACGTTACAGTCTGTGCAAGTGTTCCTTGTTTTGTAAGGACTAATATATAAATTGAAAAAGACGATTATTTAAAACTAAGGATTTCTAACCAAGATATTCGCCGGTAAAACAAACAAATAAACTCATGCAAAATGATTTTGATATATAATTGTTCAGAATGAATTGAATGTAGTTTTCGGCGATTTTTTTTAAATTGAAAAAAATGGAGGCCATCAATTACTGCGTTTCAGATTTTAAACGCATTTAATGTCAATTCACATACACGAAAATATTAGATAGGGTTTAATAATTGTGGAGTTATATCTTATTTTTGAATTATTGATAACCAGGTTCCTTTTGATAAACAAAACTAGTTAAGAGTCCCTCCTTGACTGTTTCATAAAGAAACATGTTTATCATTCATTTGAACTATATACTTCGTCTGAAATTTAGCCTAAGAATGTAAGAAAGATATGAATATAGATTTTTAGAGGTATATCATAATAACTCAAATCGGGTTATTTTTGTTTTCTTTTAGTTTTTGTTCGTATTTTCCACAAGCATAATTGTATGCTTATATGACAAGAAAGATTTATATATTATTTCTTTTCCCCCAGCTTGTATACACGCCAAACCGCCTGAGTTAAAGTTACCTTCGAAGAAATCTGTGACGCAGGTATTACTCATAGGGCAGATGAGAAGTGGTTCGTCGTTTACTGGAGAACTTTTCAACCAACATCCCGAGGCCTTTTACATGTTTGAACCTCTACGAAGTCTTCTACAAGCAAATATAACAGATAAAACAATCTCTTATGAGGTAACAATATTAATGGTATTGGTAAATTCCTAAGATGGTAATATAAATCAACTTAAACGGAAAAGGAGGAACAACACAAGAAATAATTGCCTAGACCAATATTTGTCCAGTTTTGTAAATGTAAATCTTTAGATGGCGACTTTCCATTGAATATGCGATTCGTCACAATTTGAAATAGGTTGATAAAGTTTTTGTATAGGACTCTACAGTATGAGTCTTTTATCTAAACCTACTTCACGATTTTAATTGAAAATATATCTACTGGTTCTTGATACCTTCAATTATACCATCGGTTCTTTGAATGTATAGACAATGTTATAACAAGTTAATAATTTCCTCATCAGTCTCAATATTATTTGGAATCAAATGATAGTGAATTTGTCCATTGATAAGGTTTCTTATGAAATATTTATGATAAAGCATAAACTTGGACCAATACTCGTTACTCAGGTCACTTCCCAAAGGTCAAGTTTAGAAGGAAAAAAAACGCATGTAGAACCCTGCACAATGCAGTTTTAAATTGGACTATCATTTGAAAATACAATATTACCGCCACTATAGAACACAGTTTAATATAGAACCCTATATGAAAGACAAAGAAATAGCTTAAAACCATCAGGTGGGCACAACCAATACACAAACTCGGTGATGATAAACATGTTAATCATTTTAAATTTTGAACACAAATTTGACAATAACTATCCACAATGATCTGTGTTATAGTATAAAAAACAAACCTCTTTGCTATGGCTATCATTTTTAAGGAATATATATCATGGTTGTTCATTCAGTTGGGTTGCCAGTATCTTAAACATTAAAAAAAGAATACGTGGTATGATAGCCATGAGACAACTCTTCACAAGAGCTCAAATGACACATAAATTAACAACTATATAGGTTACGTACGGCCTTCCACAATGAGCAAAGTCCATGCCACATAGTCAGCTATAAAAGGTCCCGATAAGGCAATTGTAAAACGATCCAAACGAGAAAACTAACGGCCTTATTGATGTACGTAACACAAATGAACGAAAAACAAATTTGTAATTACCAATTAACAAACGACAACCACTGAAATACAGGCTCCTGACATAGGACAGGCATATATATACATACTAAGAGTTCAACGTGACCGAACCGTTGCATTACTCATATACTCCATATTAATTAGGTAAATGATTGTTTTTCTGGTTCGTTGCAATCAGAAAAAAAAACAGAAATATAGATATAGAATAATGCACCGAGCTTGCTCATGAACTATTTTTTTCTTCGTAATTTTGGTTTTGTTTTGACATTAAAAAAGGTACTCATTTGCTATCATTAAAAAGAAGAAAAACAATTAAAGAATTCCAAATTCACATTTCTCTTAATAATTAGTTTGTTCAAACTAATATATTCTTTACGGCATGATAAGTTCGCTTTCTATTTTGTAGATCAGTGAAAGGATATCCCTTTGTAGAAGGCGTGTCAAACATAATGAAGGGCATCCTAGAATGTGATTTTTCACAAATTTCTTCAAACATACTCAAGAACGATTTTATGCTTCGCTCTAGACAGACTGCCGAGTTTTATACATGTTTCAGAAAAAATGAAACATCTACAGAAAATTTCCAAAAATGTTTGAAATTACTGACAAACAAATGTGAACAATCTTCACTTCGAGTTGTTAAAACAATAAGAATGACAACTGAGTTGGCTGTAACATTACTGTCAACTTTACCCAATTTGAAAATAGTATATCTGGTCAGAGACCCGAGGGCAATAATCCAATCTAGAATTATGCTTAATCTCGTTGTTGAACACAATATACAGACGGAATCTACCGAACTCTGTAACAGAATGGATAAAGACATGTATTTCATTGAAATATCAACGATGAAGAACAGGATACACATTGTGCGATATGAAAAATTTGCAAGACATATAGTATCTGAGGCAAAGGAATTATTCAAATTTGTTGATAGTGACTTTCATAATGATATTGTAAAATGGATCGAACACAACTCTGTTAAATCTACAAATTTTAACCCATATTCTACGTCGCAAAACTCTACGGAATCCGTAGGTCGATGGCTAACGCAAATTAAACGTGAAACTGCCAAAAAGGTTGACGAATCTTGCGTAAACTTATACAAAGTCTTTGGCTATACAGAATTTGATGATTTGATAGAGAAGTAAAATTGATATATGACATATATAATTTGATTTATTTTTTTAACAGATCTATTTTAATAATTGGTCTCATCGCTCTTAATTAAACTTGATACCAGTATAATAATGTGCCTGTTTTCTTTAATAATAAAACAAATCTGTAGATATTTCAGGTTTCTTTCCCTATTGTTTGATTTTCCTTCTTTGGAGGTGTTAATTTGTTTGAATGTCTTGTATATTGTTGTTACAAATGAGTAAACATGTGATTTTAAAATTACAATGACATATTAAGAACAAATTATTATTTAATGGTTTACATCGCAGGTTTGAATAACGGTGCATTCCGGACCTTGCTGCGTATCAAAGCGAAGTTGGTAGACAGAACGACCAAATATTATCTTCAAATTCAAAGTTTATAAAAACAAAGTTTATGGACTCCTTACAGCATTGCATATTGTAATATATCATAAACACCCATTGTGAATTTATACAACCACAAAATCATTAAACGGTCACATTTAGTTTCCAAGTCAACATTAGTCATACAATGCTTATTTTAAAGTTTAACCAAGTGTGTGTTACACATAGTCTTTGTTTCGCGATATTTACAAGTAATTTATACACAATGACTATTTACAATTGTCAACATCTAACGAGAACCTGTTGTTATAAAAGAATGTTATTTACAGATGTTTACAAACTAAACTTCGATTTTTGCTATGGAT
>NW_027269178.1:0-22619 GCF_963676685.1 Mytilus edulis
AACCTTTTCACACATAGGAAATGTTTGACTTTTTGTGTAATGTATGCTCTCAAAAGCCGTCACATTATTATATTCATTCTATTAAATGTTTCGGTATAATGTATGAATCAGTGACGATATTTGTCCTCTTAATTGATAGAACAGGATGGATGCAAAGTCAGCTTTTAACTTGCATCCTCATCATATCTGATTAGCTTACAGGGTCATTGATTATATAGCTACAAAGATAAAGATATAACGTACATCTTTCAAAAACACCAAGAAAAATTGCAGAAAAGAGGAATCAATAATTCACCGATTTTAAAATGCTAAAGGAATTTAAATGAGTTTTGTGTTATCGTACACAATCAAAGGATTTGGTTTCGCTGAATCGATTTATGACTATTGGACTGTGGTATACTACTGTTACTTTTATTTATTACTGTTTTACATGTCTTAAATTAATGAGACAGAAAATACAAAAAAATGTTGTTGTTTTTTTAAATTAAGCAGTGTAATCAAATTGAACTTTACAAATCCGACAATGTTTTTACAGGGTTAAGTTAAATTACTCAACCCAGAAAATACGAAAAAATTAAATTGATACCAGTATATATATCTAACCAAATTGAATCATTAAAAAACGGATGTTTGTCAATAAATATAATAATATAAATCTACAGTGCTTCTCGTAGAAGAATATAAAAACATGTGTCTATTTGACTGCTATTGCAAAGCAGAAACACATAGGTTCTCCCAAGTGACCATTGCAAAACCAGAAATAGATTATCGTTGCTGTGTTTTGGTCCATACAGAGCGAAAAATTATTCAAGGTGAGGAAAACGAGGTCGGTAAAATATGACTGAATGTTCTGAGGATATCATAATTTTTTAAATAATCACATGTACATGTATTAAAAGATAAGGGCGATATAATGTCTTTTTCTTATTAAGCAAGAATCTTGCAATCTGATTCGCTAATTGTCCGTGTGTAAATAACAACCCATCCATTTAGCAAACTAGAACCTTTTCTCTATGCTGTTAATCTTAATGTATGTCATAATGACATCAGTAGTGTGCTTTGTCGTCCGAACGTGTTGATATTGTATTTGTCAGATGTATTTATATATTTTGCATAACATTTTTACTTTTATTACCTTTTTTCTTAATTTCACGTAATTCTAGGACTACAATTGACTCTTGGTGAACCAACTCCATTACTTTAAATGCTTTCATAATTTCATGGACAGTTCCAGTAGCATACTAACCTTAAAAGTGAGGCTTTATATGAGTAGCTTCGTACTTTATTTTGCCTTTTTAACTTTTTTGGATTCGAGCGTCACTGATGAGTCTTTTGTAGACGAAACGCGAGTCTGGCGTATATACTAAATTTAGTCCTGGTATCTATGATGAGTTTATATTCAAATAAATTTGCACATTTTTCAAAGGTCATTTGATTAAATAAGAAAACTTCTATCTGATAATATCGTGCTGTAGTGCAGTTTAGATTAAATGGTTTTTGCAGTAATGACAATTTTTCGATCCATTTATAAAACAAAATTACCGGTTTCAGTATGTAATGTTATTAATTAGATAAGATATATGAACGGGTTATTTTTAAGTGGCTATACCAGTTCTTTATAATTAGTTTTAAAGATAATTATTGTCTTTATATACAACATGTACAGCCAAGATTCAAACGATCATATTCTTTGATTTGCGTAATTATTACCAAATATGGTTAACTGCTAGTTCAGCAGGAAAAATTAAGATCAGTCAATGTCATTAAAAAATGCAAATGGTCTATAATGGTTGTTAATTTGAACATTGAAATGGAACTTAAAAATGACGAGTTCATTAGTTTTAACTTCAAATCGTCCGATGTCGTTTGTTTATATTTTCTAATACACTTTTTAATGCATAAAGCAGTGAAAGAAACCATTTTTTCGTATTCCTTTATTTAAACTGAATTAAGTAAATCTTATACATATATTTATTCTTTTTGATACTTTAAGAACGAAAGGTAATTATTTTTCGTTTTATTTTTGTAAAGGCATTACATTAACAGCTGTATACTACTGTTGCTTTAATTACATTTCAGCTGATTTGAAAGCTGTCAGATATGATAAATAACGAAATACCATTGATGCAACTCTAAATCACTAGTTTTATCAGGAATCCTATGAATATTATTTCCTGTAACTTAGTTTTTTTCCGTTTTAAAGACATTTGGTTTTTGTCCATTTTTTGTTGACAACATATATTCTGTTGACATAAACAAACTCTGTATGCTGATTGCGACAATTTTAACAAGTTTTAAGATTGCTGATTAATTAAGGATAAAACCAAAAATTCAAAAGTTTTCCCTGTTGAGATGAGTCAACATTTTGATCCTCTTTAAAGTATCAGATATTTGTTCTTAAACTAAACGTGTATAGCTTTTGCGGACATACACGGTCATTGTAAGAAAAAATCTTAAAAGAGGTATTCACAATATATGATGATTTGTTATCTAGTTGCAATCTGATAAAACGTTATCAACGATAGGTGATTAAAAAGAGGCATAGTAGTTTACCAATGTTCTAATAGTTGGAAAGTCAAATACAATACAAAGTTTGTCACCAATGATATAAATTTAACGGTACCAATTTGACTGCAGAAAAAATGCAATCGACAGTTAATGTCTTTTGATGTGTCGTTTGATGTGCTTGATTTTGCCATTTGATTAAAGACTTTCCGTTTTAAATTTTCCTCGGCGTTCGGTATTTTGTGATTTTACTTTGTGTGTACATTCTGTCGGTGCATCTTCGGAATTTTCAAGTTTGAGTTTGAATGTCCCTATGGTATTTGTTGGCTCTTTCAGAACAATTTGCAATTACACATGATAATTTACCCTAAAGAGCAGAATTTAATTGGATAATTTCTATTAAAAAATACTTCATCAATTTTAGTCATCAGGATGTATTTTTCATTGTGTAATCTTATATGTTTATTTTTTATCTCACTGAAAGAGGAAAAAGAAAGGGAATAACGCAATCAAAATAAATGTATTTGCCATAGATATGAGAACATGTGGTATGATTGCCAATAAGACAACTCTCGATCCAAGTCACAATTTATAAAAGTAAACCGTTTAAAGGTCAAAGTACGGTAATCAACACAGAACCGTGACTCACAACGAACAGCAAGCCATAAAGGGCCCAAACATAAGTACTGTAAAACTATTCAAACGTCAATAGTTTTCGAATTAACAATATATTCATAAGTAAACTCCCCAGAACATCAATTTTATTAAACATATCTTATACTTATTCTGAATATAATCATAGTGTTTTATTCCCCTATATTTATTTCAAGCAGCAGGTGCGTCTGTGTTAGCATAATGATTAGATAAAATTATTATATATATGGCATTTTGTAAACTACTAGCTCATATATTATGTAGGAGTGCTAATATCAAGGTTCAAAATCTAGCTATAGTGCTTTGTGTTTGAAACAAGAACCTACATAGTTACTCAACACGCCATAGAACGTGAATATTTACTCATTCATTCTTGTGAATAAGAAAAGATATAGTGTAAACCTTTAAGACAATGGTTGAACCAAAAGTTCCTATATACAGCTGCGAAGATTTTGAACATAAAAGTAACTATATTGTGTTCTTGAACTGCAGATTATGTCACTCTCTCATAACTCACAGCTTATATCTATCTTATATATTATATCTTATATATGAACTAACAATCATCGAAGCAAGTGACAATTCATTATACATATTTAAGACAAATACCAAGACGTCATCTGTAATGTAAAAACTTCCAACATTTTCTCGAATGAAATTCATCCAATTCAATTACTGTATTTTTTTATTTTCGTGTAGAATATATTTTTTAGACCAGACCTGATTGCGAGGTTTAATTTCCCCGTAGATTACATTTTTCTGACTGAACCTATTGCAAAGTTTTATTTTTGTGTTTGCTTGTATTTAAATTGATTCTAATTTTGCAGAAATATGAAATTACGCGTGATGTTATTTTTGCGGTTTCATTTGAAATAGCGTAAATCACGCCTTGTCTTATATATATCTCTTTAGTACTCTGACTAACCCAAACGTCGCTGATAATCGTTGTTCTTGTTAAGACTTGGATATAAGGATGTCGCAAGTTATTCATACTAAAACTTTTAAAATTGCTAGTTTTATTTTTTTGACAGTGATTTTTCTTTGGACCCTTGTTATAAGATGTCGTTGTAAAGTGGCGTCTCAAACATTAAGTAAGGATTTCTCTCCATACTTAAAACATGGGTATCTATTATTTAAGATGCATTTTCAAGAGGCAATCGGTATTTCAATGGGTGCTAATTGTGCGACCCTTCTTGCCGACCTGTTGTTGTACTCGTCTAATGCAGAATTCATTAGAACCTTCTAAGACAAAAAGAAAACGCTCATTGCGAATTCTTTAAATTTACTTTCAGTTAATATTGATGATGTCCTATCACTGAATAATAATTATTATTCATACTTCAGTCGTCAGTATATATCCTGGTGAAATTGAAATTAAGGATACTACAAATACTAGAAGAACGGTTTCATACCTTCATCTTTTCCTCTATATTGACACAGATGAACGACTTCACACTAAAATCTATGACAAACGAAATTATTTCAACTTCCAAATTATTTACTCTCATTTTTTCAGCAGTAACACACATCTGCTCCGTCGTGTGGTGTTAACAAATCTCAATTGATGCGTTATGCTCGTGCATGTCTACCTTATACAAACTCCATATACATGATTGTGTTCCTTACGCAGAAACTGCCCAAACAGAGTTATGAAGAGGAAAGATTACATATGACATTCCGTAAAGTTTATGGACATCAACAAGAATTGTATTTAACATGACCTATTCTTCAATATGACTGGTTTGCCGAGCGTGAATTCGAATTGCTATACGACATGTCTCGGTATTTATATATCCAACATTCGTGTATTTAGTTATGAATATATTGTGTGGGTTCGATTGGATATTGTGACCGTCTTATAGTTTGTGGTTTGAATTCTGTATTTTTGATACATTTTACAACTTGTCTTATGTGTCAGTATAGTTGAGTTAAATTTCATTTCACATTGATAAAATACTGTGTCAGTCCAAATAGTTATGACATCGTTACGTTACAGCATTCATTTAAAATAGCCTGTCGATCAGAATCATGATCATTATTGGACTAGTATTGTTTAAATAATTGGGATTTTTGGGATCTGGTTCCATACAATGTATGAATTTCAAGATTATATATACGTCACAAAAATACGACACTGTTTGTTTTTCCCTGTGTTATCGTTAATAGAAGATGTTCGTTGTAATTTTTCGGTTAACATTTTGTAATGTACTATTTATTTTATTTATATATGCTTTCTATTTGCTAAGTGTTTTTGCGTTTATTTGCATTCCTGTATTCCTGTCACGTAGTGTTGCCATTTGAGCGATATTTTTTTTAACATTGCCATATAAGCGGTGAGGTTTAGCTAGCCATAAAACAAGGTTCATTAGCACTGGCAGTTGTTATCAAATAGTCCGTTTCTATGTATATTAGCATTTGTTTTTGTTGCTTGCACTTCAGTGTTTCTGTTATTTAGTTGGTTTTTCCCCTTATAGTTGATGTGTTTCCCTCAGTTTTAGTTTGTAGTCCAGATTAGTTTGGGAATGTAGAGACTACCATATGGAGTTTTCTAAATGTTCTCTATCTTGTTTGAATAAGGTGACGTTGCATCTAGCCTACAAGTTTCATGTTCATATAAAAAAAACTCTTTGAAATGTTCTTTTAATCTTTCATGTGACTCAAAGACTTATTGACCAAGGTTCTTATGAATATACTCTTGTTGATTAATCATAGTGTCTGGTGAATTTCGGGTTACAATATAACTGCCAATAAATTAAATACAGATAGAACCAGTTTATGTCCGAATTACTTGCAAATGAAAAAAAAAGTACTAAAACTATTAACACAAAAATAAAATACCTAGAGTACTTGCACAAAAAAGGGTAAAGCTTTCAAACGTCAAACGAAGTGATGCAATTCGAATCAATGTGCTCTGCATAAATGATAAGTCGGCAAATGCATGAGTCACACCAGGGGACTGAAATGTTTCTTTACGGGTGGAAATAGTGGAACATGAGTTAGTTCCTGTGTTGGTTTTTTTGGGGTTTTTTTGCCGAGTTTGTGTTAATCAATAAAGATAACAGTAGTATAACGCTATTCGAAAGTCATAAATCGATTGAGAATAAATAAATCCGGGTTACACACTAAAACTGAGGGAAACACATCAAATATAAGAGAAAAACAACGAAACAACAGAAACGCTTAAGTGCAACAAAAAAAAACGACAATGTAACACACACAGAAACGAACTATAAAGTAACAGTTGTCATTTTCCTGCCTTGATAAATGACATTTTAAGAAAAAAATGGTGGGTTGAATCTGGTTTTGTGGCCAGCCAAACCTCCCTCTTTTAAGGCAATGTTAAAAATAACACTAAAATGACATCATTACATGACAGGATTACAATACAAATAAATGGAAGAACATACAGGACAGAGACATACACAAATAAACAATACGATAGAACATTTCGACATGCTAATCGTTATCAAAGGTACCTCCCACGTTTATAATTGAATACGCCAGACGCACCAGTTACGCCCAGGTCAAATGTCAATGTTTTTTATTTTGTGCAGTGTTTCTTGGACTCGTTTGTGCCGTTCGTCTTTTTGAACATAGCCTTGTATGTTATTATTCGACTTACACCTGTGGTTGTGCATTAGTTTCAAGGATTACAAACGGTCCAGGGTCTACTACTAAAAAACCTCCATAACATATGTATGTACACCATAAAAGGTCATACATGAATGGTATGGTATAGATAAAGAAAATGAAAACTACACGTTATCAGTTTCATGAGACCTAATCACTTTTATCGATTTACTTTCATCAGGAACACTTAATGCATAAAGTTTGAAAGCCAATGATGTATAAGAACCGACACATTTTTAAAAAGAGCTATATTTCCGAGAAAAAAAATGACCTAAAAAAATCCTAAATCATGTACATCAATAGTCACTTTGACTGAGGGAGTTGAAATCTTAGTTTATAATAATTCCTTGAATTGTTAACGGACATTGTTGGAAAGTTGTGTTATAATAAATCATGTCAGTTCCGAAGTACAATAACTGACTACTGAGATGGTGATAACTTCCGAAACTGATACTACACCTGCAGAGGTATTGACCCAGTGCTATAAAAAATTAAAAACCACACGTTCTAAATTTCATGCCGTCCGAAACGCTTATCATCGGGAACCTGAGTTTTGTTAAGAGTACTTATTTAACATTTAAGTAATATTAGTGATAAAATGTTGTTATGTGAATATATTCCTTGTGTATATACTAATGTGTCTACTGAGGGAACACCTCAATGAAACATGTCAACTGTCTTTTTATGTTTGCAGTAAGAATCAGAGGGGTTCAGGGGGGAAATATGGTATGCAGCAAAGATTAACTCTTTTGAAATTAAAATAGTGAACAAAAACAAATTCAAACGGACCTTATGGTATTAATACTGATTTTGTTATCAGTAAATAAAATTCAAACTAAATATTATTGTTATTTATTTCATATCGGTTAAGAATAAGCTTCTCTTATTAGATAAAAAGGGACCACATGACATTCCTTATTCTTCAGTAATAAATTCCATCGGTCATTAACAGAACAAAACGGACCAGAAAACCGGTCGTTAACGGATTTTTACATGATAATGACCGGTGGGGCGTGGTTTCCGTTTGTTAATGACCATTGGGGCGTGGTTTCCGTCTGTTAATGACCGTTGGGGCGTGGAATCTCTGTTTAGAGAGATGTCTCTTTAGTACATATACACATTCATGAATCTACAATCTGTCGATACATGTATCTTGGCATTGCACAAGGTCATGATTTTCTCTGACTGTTTTTCATGTCTTTACACTAAACCTATTGGATGATGGTTGTGTACTGATTGATGATTTAGTCTTATTATAAGATGCATGATTTTTTTTTATAGGTTGTTAGTGTCTTTGAACTAGCTGTCTGTAACTGTGAGAACTCTCAGATTAGTACTTAGTGGTTTTTTGGTCGTTGGGATATACAAGTATCTGGTCAAGTCCACTCTGTGTTTTATGTTAGATTTATTTTTTCTATTTGTATCCATCTGATGAGTTAAGCCTTTTTCAACTGATTTTTATAGTTCGTTCTAATGTTGTACTGTTAAGCCACTGTCCCAGATTAGGAGAGGATTGGGATCCCGCTAACAGTTTAAACCCAGTCACATTATGTATGTATGTCAGAAGCCTGTAATTCAGTGTTTGTCGTTAAGAAGTTTTATATAATTTTTTTTTGTACAATCTTGTGCATAAATTTGGTCATTAGTTTTCTCGTTTGATTTTTTTTACATTTGTCATTTCGGGACCGTTTGTAGCTGACTATGCAGTATGGGCTTTGCTCATTGTTGAAGGCTGTACGGTTGCATATAGTTGTTAATTTATGTGTCATTTTGGTCTCTTGTGTAAATGTCTCATTGCCAATCATATATACCACATCTTCTTTTTTATACTTATTCCGATGTAAACTTTAAATGCGAATATACCGAGATGATTTCATATACATGCAACTACTCTGTAAATATATTTTTCTAATTCTTACTACAAATTGTGACTTGGATCGAAAGTTGTCTCATTGACACTCATACTACATCTTCTTATATCTAGATATATCACTTTCCTGACATGCTTATTATTTATGTTATTTCGCTAATTCTTACTAGAAATAAATTCAAAACCTCACAGGTATAAAACAAAAATGTCGCTAAAGGTTAAGCACAGGAAAACGTACAAATTCGCTTATAAAACAATATATTCAGTAGATTGCGGTAAAAAGCCTGCATACGTAACTTTTACATATCTGTAAGAAGCTTTAACTGTGTTTTTAATTATCTGTTTATTGTTGCTAATTCGACAGAAATATTGTCATTTCGATAATAAATGGATGGACTGTTAGGCTTAATTCTTGCATGATATTAGAATTTTATGTGAATATCCTCTTATACTAGATTGTCATGTGAATATCCTCTTATACTAGATTGTCATGTGAATATCCTCTTATATTAGATATACCTTAATACAGACTTCAAGATTAAGACGATGTGTCCTGTAAAAGAAATGCATTTTCTAATATGTGCATGGTATCAGTACCTGTTTAAACCATTCATTAAACATTACTATTTAATCGCTTAACAATAAAGAAGCGGCAGTTTTTCTTTTTTTTATTTATCAAAAAATGATGATTATAAATAACAAGAGGCTTCTCGAGAGCTGAATCACTCACCTTGATTTTTTGGCATTTGTCTTTCGTTTAAGAGTTTAAGTGTCCAATTTCATTGCAGTTTGTTTTTTGTTGTTTACAGTTTATCTTTATGATTAATAATATTCAAGATGATAACCAAAAACTGCAAAATTTCCTTAAAATTACCAATTCAGTGGCAGCAACCCAAAAAATGGGTTGTTAGATTCATCTGAAAATTTCAGGGCTGTTAGAACTTGACCTAATGAACACTTTTATCCAATGTCAGATTTGAATGCTTTGGTTTCTGAGATATACATGTAAGCCAAAACCTGCATTTTACCCCTATGTTCTATTTTCAGCCATCTTTTTTGGAAAGAAACAGAAAATAAAACACAAACTTCATTCAAGATACCCTAAGGATCATTCAGCCTTAAATTTGGTTGGAATCGGTTCAGTAGTTTTAGAGGAGAAGATTTTTTGAAGTTGGAAAACATGATAAACAAATTGTGTAAAATTGTCCTTAAAGGGCAATAACTCTTTAAGGGGTCAATTGACAATTTTGGTCATATATTTTATTTGTAGATTTTTACTTTGTTGAACATATTTGCTGTTTACAGTTTATCATTATCATTAATAATTTTCAAGATAATAACCAAAAACTGCAAAATGTCCTTAAAATTACCAATTTAGTAGCAGCAACCCAACAATGGGTTATTAGATTCATCTGAAAATTTCAAGGTTCATACAACTTTACATTATGAACACTTTCACCCCGTGTCAGATTAGCTCTAACTGCTTTGGTTTTTGAAATATAAGCCAAAAACTGCATTTTACCCCTAGGTTCTATTTTTAGCCATGGCTGCCATGTTTTTTTGACGAAACAGAAAATAAAACAAACTTTATTCTAGACACCCTAAGGATCACTCAGCTTAAGTTTGGTTGGAATTGGTTCAGTAGTTTCAGAGAAGAAGATGTTTGAAATAGTTTACACCAGACGGACGCCAAGTGATGGCTAAAGCTCACAGTTCCTTTGGAACGGTGAGCTACTAAAAATGAATAGTTTGAATTTTGAAATGATATTTATTTCATTGCAAACACATCTTTTTATTTGATGACGATTTAAATTAAATTGGTATCCGGTAATTGTATCTTTCACTTTATAAACTAACGAATGCTTTGCGATATATTTTGCAAATATTCATCCAAAAAAAATTTGTAGATAAAAAAAAAAAAACACCAGATTATAGCTAATCTAAATATGCAGAGATGTACTATTTGACTTACCTGAAACAGTTATGAGTAAATCCAGCAATGTAGTGGTACTGTCTTTATTCTTCAAAAGCACATTAAATTTTAAACTTAACCTCGACAATTATGAGTGACTGTTTCAGGTACATCCTTTAAAATTTATTACTTAATTAGTGTAAGGAGCGTAAACAAAAGCTCCTAGTAAATGTGTCGAGACGTGCCAAGATCACACCTCCTAAAAAATAAAAATACACATTACACCTGCCCCTTATATGAGATTAACTAATTGGAAAATTGATTTCAAATTGAAGGAAAATTGTTGTCCCTCTTTTAGCTTAAACATGGAAGCTAAACGTATAGTTTAAATGCTTCATAAACATTAGATATACGGTTTAAAAATTCCCTGTTTGAAAAATAAAAAAGGTCACTTTTGTGTGAGCAGATTTTGAAGGAAATAAATCTGGAAAAAACCCCCACCTTAACTGCGTTTTTTGCAAAAAAACATGCTAAATCTCCTGATTTTTATAAATATATTGTATAATTTTGCAGTTTGTCATATTTGTGTGTGAAGTGAATCCAGTAGAATTATTTGGCTATTTGTTTATAACACTCTACAATTCATCATAGGTTGATGACGAAGCAAGCAGTTATAGTCTTTTACGACAGTTTTTAAAAATGCAATGATAATAGATTCGATACCATCACATTGTAGTACCATTCATTAGCTATTCATTAAAGCAAAGTCTATAATCCCTAAATATTAAGAACTAACGAGACAATAACGAGACAATATGTTAATAGTGATTGGGACTATTATGCTATTAATAGTTAGTATAATAGTCCCAGATAGTGGGTACCCCGAATATGTATTTTATAGATTTTTCTTCGATGTCTCGGACGGATTTTTTTCCGCCTTCAGAATGCTTAACCACAAAAAATGATATAATTCTAGTGTAATACTTTTTAGCTATTCATTAAAGCAGGGTATTTAATCCCTAGCCATTTAGAACAGTCGAGCCAACGTGTTGGAAAGTGGGTATTCCAATGCGTATTTTTTAGATTTTTTTTTTTCAGTGTCTCGCACGAATTTGTTAGGCCTTAATGAATGGTTACCATAGAAATTCGATACAGTACTATTGTAGTTCCATTCATTAGCTATTCGTTATTAAAGCAGAGTATATAACCCCTAGCCACAAAGAACTGCCGAGAATATATGTCGGAAAGTGGGTTACACCCCCCCCCCCCCCCCCCCCCCCCCCCCCCCCCCCCCCATATTGCGAAACAGGAAAAGTTATCATTGGACAATGACCCCATAATAATGAGATGAAGGTCAATCACAGGTATGATACCTGTCAGACAGACATATACACCTTGATACAAATTTAACACCACTGCCAACACCTCTGGATTACGATCCTGTCTCACATTTTGCTACAAAATTTGCAGGAGGGACAATAATAACAAATTATAAATAAACTCAAATACTAAAAACGATGAATTATTAAACCAACAAGTGTGCACACACTGAAATGTCTTGCACGCTTCACTGATTCATGTTGAAAGTCTGAAATACACAGCTTTTTATCTAAATTTCACATAAACTTAACATGATCAATATCCATGTAAATGAAGTAAATGTCATATAAATCAAAACATACAAACATGTACATCTTACAATCATAGTATAAACCGAACATAGTTAGCATATTTCTTATAGTATTCGAGAAACAGACATGATTAATACAAGTGTACACGCTGAAATTATGTATCGCCTGCTTTACTGGTCATTGATTTTATGTTGATAGTCCTTAACATAAAGCTTACTGCAAGTTTCACATTAACTTAAATTGATTCGAGAAAATGAGGTCAAGGTAAGATAAACCAAGCAATAAGAACAATCATTCCATACACTGAATAAAGTTGACCCATTGCTTATAGTATACAAGAACAGACCAAACCATGAAAAATTTATATTGATCAATGAACAATGAAAATAAGGTCAAGGTCACATGAACCGACCTTCCAGACAGATATGTTGACCTTACACTCATTCAATGGATCAAACATAATGTTGACAACTTGACATAGCGCCATAAAGTATCTAAGAAACAGACTTAAACAAGAAGTTAACCATGAAAATGAGACCAATGTCATATGATACCTATCAGACAAATATACATTTTACAATCATTCCATACACCAAATATGGTTACCTATATTGATTATTATAGTTTAAGAAAAACAGACCAAAGCATAAAAACTTATCAGTGAGAAATGAACTGTGACAATTGGGTCAAGGTAAAAATAAACTGCTAGACAAATGTTTCCATACACCAAATATTTTTGACTAATTGCATATAGTATTTAAAACAAGAGTGCACACGCTGAAAATGTCCTCGCCTTCTTTACTTACCATTGCTTTTATGTTGATAGTTCTAAATAGAAAGCTTTACTACAACTTTCAAATACACTGCACATGATCCAAGAAATTAGGTCAAAAGTCTAGGTATTATACCTTCTGAAATATTAAGCTTTTAAGAAGTTAGTTCAGCCACCGTCACCGCTGGCAGATAACTTTCCTCGTGTTAAGCTTTCTTTGACAGAAATCACAGGTGTACTTACTTCTAAAATATAAAGCTTTAATTTTAAGTAGTATGTTATTGCCCCTAAAGCAGATCACTTTACCCATCTCCAGCTTTCTGCGATAGAAGTCACAGGCTCGACACTAATTGAACAGTGCCAAATGAACCACAAAAATGAGGTCAAAGTCAGATGAACCCCTGACAGACAACATGTAGTCTAATCATTTTGGGAGTCATTATTTATGTCTTAAAGCAGTTTTCACCATGAGATACAAAATTTACGCCAGGCTTATTCCATTTAGGCTTAGTTTAACACTGGGTTTTTTTTTTATGCCAGACACATCCATGAATTTATGTTGCCTTGATCTAGACTCAATATTGGTTATTCCACCCAAATTTTGATGCAATAAGGGATACTCCACGTACAACTTTTTGCACATGTGTGTTCCATTTTCTTCCATTTAGTAGTGGTGAATTAGACTGACAATATTCATCCCTGAACTCCTAGTTGTTTTCAAGTTTGAGAGCAAAATCAGTTTTAGTGCACATACAAAGGCATGGCTAAGTTGAACTGAGTTTATTTTTATGCCACCCACAACTAAAAGTTGTGGGAGCATATTGTTTTACACCTGTTCGTCTGTCCTTCCATCCCATTATGGGTATATAAGTTATTCTGGATAACTCCTTCTACAGTTTGAATGCTAGGAAATTTGCACTTTGTTGGCTGTTTGTACATATATTGGAATGTATGCATGTGGTCAGGATTTTGATTTTTATTACTATTTGCTCTTAAATGGGAGATAGTTTAACTTTGTCATTTTTTGGAGTGTTTTACTTGTATAAGAGGTTCTCCTACAGTGAACCATATACCTAGTATGTGCTCCCATGCTCAACTTTGTGTATTTTAAAATATAACTTTGCCTCTGTGGGGGCAGCATCATTTGTGTCTCCCAGACACAATAATATCTCAAAGAAAATCTCACATTGACTTTGTAATAATACAGTTACTTCAGAGTGGAGTGAGGGGCCATCACTTTGTCTAGTTTTACCATACTTTCAATATACAGTTTTCTTTTATTCACTTTCCACACCTCCAAGTATTGATAAATAATAATAAACAGCTGCGCCATGAGCGCATGATACGCCCGACGTCTTGTGTGGAAGTTTTATGAAATAATCATAAATAGTTTCTGAGGAAGTTTTAAGCAATAACCATTTATTGTTTTTGAGACACGGCGGACATGTGAAACCCCCCCTCCTGTTTTTTTTTTATAAATATCACTAAAATAAAATTTTGAATCAAACCAAAAGTATACAGATCTTAAAATTAGTATAACAAAGAAGTGTGTACAGTTTCAAGCAATAATCATAAATTGTTTTTGAGATACGGCGCGACATGTAAAAAAAACCCTCCTCTTTTTTACAAAATACTCAATAACTCAAAAATAAAATTTTGAGTCATCACCAAAAGTATACAGATCTTTAGATTAATATAACAAAGAAGTGTGTAAAGTTTTAAGCAATAATCATAAATCGTTTTTTGAGATACGGCACAACATGTAAAAAACCCCTCTCCCTTTTTTACAAAATACTCAATAACTCAAAAATGAAATTTTGAATCATCACCAAAAAGTATACAGATCTTTAGATTAATATAACAAAGAGGTGTGTAAAGTTTTAAGCAATAATCATAAATCGTTTTTGAGATACGGTGCGACATGTAAAAAAAACCCTCCCCCTTTTTTACAAAATACTCAAAAACTCAAAAATGAAATTTTGAATCATCATCAAAAAGTATACAGATATTAAGATTAATATAACTAAAAAGTGTGTAAAGTTTTAAGCAATAATCAAGAAAAGTTTTTGAGATACGGTGCGACATGTGAAAAAAAACACACCCCTGTTTTAGTTACAAAGTGCCGTAACTCAAAAAGTTTAAATCTTATTTTCACCAAAAAGTATACAGATCATTTGACCATCATAAGAAACAACTAATTAAGTTTCATGAAATTTGGATAAGTCGTTCTCAAGTTACGGTGTGACATGTTTACGCCGGACAGACGGACGGACGGACGGACAGACAGACAGACGGACGGACGGACGGACACCGGACATTTGTATACCATAATACGTCCCGTCAAAATTTTGACGGGCGTATAAAAATAAAACAATTTTTCTAAGAAACAATTTATTTGAAAATTAAACAAAATTAACAAAAACAACCTTAGAAACATTTGTACAAAATGTTCTCAAAAACATATAAGAAAAAAATTATCAGCAAAACCATATATTTACATTAGTCATTTGTAGTGAGATATAATTCATATAATATTGTATTCTATACAGAGAGTGGAATATCAAAATTATAAAATTATTAACAAACTGAACTTATGAAATTATTTCAATATTTCACAAAGACGGGGTTTGAAAAGTCAATACAAACTAATAGGTAACCTGAAATCTGTAATTACCTGATTTTGCTTTACAAAAGTCTAAAAAAAAAAAAGGTTACAGAATGGCTTAGATATGTTCAGGATTATTACCTTTTGAAAATGTGAGGACCATGAGTAAACAAATGTTGAATAGCTTATCATCACATGGCTTAGGGATGGAAATGTAATTATCTGATTTCAAATGGCTAAATTAAGCAAAAAATAGATTCCAAGCTATAATTTAGAAGTCAAGGATTGCCGTACACAAATTAAGTCCCATAATTATATGTTATTACAAAGCAATGCTTATCTTACTATATAAACGGTCAAAGTATAAATTTCTGATGATTTCTACCTTTTAAAATACACAAATGAGTTCATTTTAAACAAAAACAATTTTATTAACTAAAATATTTGTTTATAGTTTATTTTCTCATTTTCTTTACATGTGACAACCTTATGAGACCATAATAGAAGATATTTAAATCACTGGGAATTTAATTTACAGTGGAATTATGTGTGTTAGGCTTTAATACTGTACTCGGCCGTGTATAGTATGCAGTTATGTATAGTCAGCACCCCTTTTTTATCACCTCAAAATAAAAAAAATAATTAGGATTCACTGGTATTCACAAAGCTTTCGATATAATAAGTATATTGTCATTATTCCATAATACAATGTTGGTACACAATAAATTAACATTGTCAGTAAAACTGAAATTTATTTGTATAAATGTACAAACATTTAGAAGGAGGACAAAAGTATGGCACTCAAAACTTTTCTCCTGTTATGTAGCAATCATCTTACAATATACATTTATTGTTTTTATCCTGCAATTAAACCATAATTGACAGGTATTTTTTTTTAAATCTGAAATTGTCTACTTAGGTTTTATATAGAAATCAACATAGTTCAACACAATCTGCAGAGGACCCCAAAAGAACAATAAAGTTAAAATTACCGTTTGCTCACAACTTAAGTTAGACATTGAAACAAGTCTTCATTTGAAAATCTGTCATTTGCACAATAGTTGGCTGACTGCAGGATAAGTAAATTTACCAAGAATTTATGACATCTGAATAGACCCAAGACCAAAATGTAATTTATATATTGAAAAAAACAGGGGTTACATAGTTCAAATACTAATTTTTCAAACAATTTTACAATTACAAGCTTGCTACATAATAACACTCATTTTATTCGCAAAGAGATACATATTTGAGCAAACTTTATATGACAATATATAATATTCCTTTTTCCCCAAACTTTTGAAATACCACACTAAGAAAATGGCATTCAATTTTATTTAAACTACAAAATGTAATTATTACATGTATTTCTTTAAATTTTCTAACCAATAAAACAAAATTCTAAACATTGTTATTTTTATAATACAAAAGGTTGCAAACAATCATATAATATATAAAGATATTGGTATTTTAAAGGCAGTTGCTTTGAATTATAAAATTTGGATGTATTTTCAGTGGTCAAACTAATGCTGCAAAAGGTATAATGATACTACATGAGACAGAGTGGTCTAACATGTGATACAGTTCACATTTTGGTTGTGTAAGCATTACTTTCCTTGATTTTGCATTTTCTTCATTGAAAAAACCCCATCCCCATTAAAATATGTCAATCTGTTTCATTAAATCAAAAACGATAAGTAGGTGGTCAAGTAATCTTATTTTATTGTAAAGACTGTGAATATACCTATGAATTATTTTACCAAAAATGTAAGCAAGGTTTTTAAATAATCAAAATACAAGGCTAAACATGGATGTTTTCATATCCTTTTCATTTAGGGGAAATTGTGACTTCTCACCAATCCTTATTAACAATGATCAAACAAAATAGTTTGAATCCATCAAAAATGTGAAAATAATTAACTTATTTTTTTTATAGGAACTCAAATATATTCCATATCAAAATGAATAAATGTGAATATAAATCATTCCATATTTCAAGATTTCATTCACTAAATAACAATTTGAAAATTCATCAAAGTTAACAGAATGTGTAACATCTTTATCAAATATAAATGAAAATATCAAAATAAAAGGCAAGCTTGCTTTACAGGACGGTGTTTATAAATCTTTTGATCCGATTCGTAAGATGATTTATTTTCCACGTCTTTTTCCTGCCTGTTTGTACTTGCTATTGTAATACTCTTTGATCTTTGGTTCATCGACCACTGGCTCCAAATCTTCATAGTAGTCAGTATCATCGTAATTGTCTTCATGTCCATATTGCTGAACAGGGGTCTTCTTTGTAGAGATCTAGAAAAACAAAAGTCGAAACCTTAGAACAAGCTTGCATTGATTTGGGATGATGTTGTTCCTGTGATTTTTTTGGCTCATGTTTGATTTCTTACTTTCATTTTTGTGTTGTTTTATTACTAGCATATATTAATATTTTAAATAGCAAACAAATAAAACAAGAGTGCACACTCTGAAATGTCTTGCCATCTTTACTTATATAACCATTGATATTATGTTGATACATTTAGAATTTTATTTTGAATCGCTCACCTTAATTTTTTTGGTTAAATCTCTCATCAATGATTATTTTGGCTTTTCAATTTATTTAAATGTTCTTTGAATCGTCATATTTTCTTCAAAAAGCAAAAAAAAAAAATCATTTTCTCCTATATTCTATTTTAGCCATAGGAGCTATGTTTCTTGACATACAAGGAAATAAAATATAAAATTTATACTAGACACTCTGAAACTCATTTAGCCTAAGTTTGGCTGAAATTGATACAGCAGTTTCAAAGGAGAAGATTTTTTAAAGTAAGTCAACATGATGAACAAATTGTGAAAAAAAGTCTTTAAAGGGCAATAACTCCTTAACCCTTTCCTCCATAATGACGCCTTTTGACGCCACCCCCTTTACTCGATAATGACGCCTTTTGACGCCTGTGCAGTACTTCAGTTGAAATGCTCTGACTACGAAATGTCTGGATCAGACCTTAGAAAAAATTGTATCCAATATGAAAAGGATATCCATGAGAATATCTGAATTGAATTTCGTTGATGAAATATTTGTTTTCACAATGCATCAATACTTTAAACCTGATGATTTTTTTTTTATTGAAAAAATCCTATGCGAATCTAGTATGTAAAAAATAAAAATCCATGGAGGAAAGGGTTAAGGGGTCAATTGACAATTTTGGTCAAATTGACTTATTTGTAGATCTTACTTTGCTAAACATTTTTGCTATTAACAGTTTATCTGTATCTATAATAATATTCAAGAAACCTGAAAAACCAGTTACCCAATTCAGCTGAAAATTTCAGGACAGGTAGACCTTAATAATACTTTAACTTCTTGTCTTATTTGCTCTAAATGCTGGAGTTTTTGAGATATAAGCCAAAAACTGCATTTTTCCCTGTGTTCTAATTTTTGCCATGAAGGCCATGTTTTTTTACGAAATAGAAAATAAAACACAAACTTTATTTTATGCACCCTACTGATCATTCAGTTGAAGTTTGGTTGAATTTGGTTGAGTAGTTTTAGAGGAGAAGATTTTTTAAAGTTAGCAAATATGATGAACAAATTGTGAAAAATTGTCATTAAAGGACAATAACCCCTCAAGGGGTCAATTGACAATTTTGGTCATATAAACTTATTTGTAGATCTTACTTTGCTGATCATTTTTTGCTGTTTACAGTTTATCTTTATCTATAATAATATTCAAGATAATGACCAAAAACTGCAAAATTTCCTTAAAATTACCAATTAATTGGCAGCAATCCAACAATGGGTTTTTTGATTCATCTGAAAATTTCAGGGCTGATAGATCTTGACCTAATGAACATTTTTACCCCATGTCAGATTTTCTCTAAATGCTTTCGCTTTTGAGATATAAGCCAAAAACTGCATTTTACCCCCATGTTCTATTTTTAGCCATGGCGGCCATGTTTTTTTCACAAAATGGAAAATAAAACAATCTTTATTCTAGATACCCTAAGGATCATTCAGCTTAAGTTTGGTTGTAATTGGTTCAGTAGTTTCAGAGGAGAAGATCTTTGAAATAGTTTACGATGACGACGGACGCCAAGTGATGGCAAAAGCTCACGTTTCCTTTTAGGAAAGGTGAGCTAAAAATATGTCATTGTTTAAAAATCCAGAGCCACAACTCCATGACAATCACACAAGTTAAAATCATCAAAATCAAATCTAACCTCCTTTTTGTCTTTAGAATCAACATCAAATGGCTCTCAACTTATCAAATAAAAAATAATTTAATTTTTTTTTTTAATCAATTCCAAGACTTATGTCATGATGAGCAACATATTGAAATTACTTCTGGCCTATTTTAAATCATTTTCATATGTGATCATAAGCAATATTATAATTACCTTTGATTGTAGTACGTATTTCTCCAAAACATAATCATAAATCAGCCCTTCCATGTCCAATCATCTCTTTTACCATTTGATGAAGATGTTGGTCTCGCAGTCTCTATTTTCCAAAATGTACTTAATTTGTTTAACAACAGTGTCGTATGATCTTGTTGTATGAGCGATTTCCAATGTATTGTCTGGATAAAGGTTTCTTTATTTTGGGAGATTTGAGTTCATACTTTTCTATGAAGACTTTCATTCTCTATCAACATCTTTCCTTAGGTAGTTATTGTAAGAGTTCTGAAAGAGTTTGAACTCTTGCTGTTTGCTTAAATGACTTTCTGATCTCTCATGTTTTTGTAATAGAGTCAATCCACAATGATTTTCTGCTCTTTCTACATTTTCTTGTGATGTAGTTGCTGCTTGTTTTTCAGGTTCCCCAACAAAGCTTTTAATTCCACTAAACAGTTTGTGAAGAATGTTACCAGATGAAGTAGGAGAAGTAGGCTGATTGACAGAGTGTGCTAGACTGGGATATTCATTTTCTTCTAAGTCTTGTTCAGGTTCGATGTTTCTTTCTTCTGATTTGAAATACACTCCGCAAATACCACAAATTTTATCATTTACAATGATATCTCTGAAAATGTCAGTTGATCTAGATTTTCCTCTTTTACCTGTTCTTTTTCACAAAGTTCCTTAGGATCTGACAATTGTCTAGGAATTTGACATGTTTAAGGAAGTTGTGAATAATTGAGCTGATTTTTTCTTCTTTAGTTGCTCTTCATATTCCTTGTGTTCTGCTCTTATTCTTTCTTTTTCTTCAGCGGATGTGGCAGTTTCTTCGTCATCAAAATTAGTTTGGCTAGCGATGAAAGTGTTTGGATTGACAAGGACCTCTTCAGTTTTTGTAAGGAAGAAGGAGTTGTTGAAAATTGACACATCAATGTCTGTATCATCTAATTCAATACCATGTCTACGACTCTGCCTTGACTGCCACCAGCAATTGTAACAGTTTTTCCTCTCTCTGAACAAGTAAGGCTTTGAGACAAACCACAACATCAGATATGCCTTTTGCTGACTGTACACCTCTTACTGCTTGTGCTAACCTTTCTGGGCAATGCTCTGGTAGCCTAATTCTGCATATTTCTCCTATAACATGTGTTTCTGAGTCTGTATATACCATTCCCCCCATGTTACAGATAAAGACCAAACTTGCCACAAGCACCCTTTCTGCAATTGTTATACTCTCAATTCTTTCCTTTGAATATTCAAATTGCCTAGTAACATCCTCTTCTTCAATGTCATCCAATGGTTGATGATCTTTCATGCTTTCTGTCAATCTACGAAATGCTAATCGAATGATGTTTATTTTCCTGTCTGTACCTGCCAAAATACCCACAAGTCTCTCTGTTCTGTTTCTAATCAGATCCTGTTCAATAACATGATTATATCTATTGATAGCTTCAAAGGTAGGAACTCCCTGTTCACCAAGGAAACTGGCATCCACAAAATTAACAATGGAAAGGTATGATGCTGGAATGACGAAGGACATATGTCTCTCTGGTTGTAAATTTACATTCCAAACAAAAAGCTGTTACTGAAAAGAACTCAATCCACAACATCAGATTATTTAGATCTGGTAACATTGGTGTGTGATTCTTTCTTCTCTCTAACTGGATGAATTTGGAAAACTGTCTTAAGGCAAACTCAGGATTATTGTTTGTGCTTGAAAGGTATTCATAAGCCTCAAGAAATCTTCGCACCAAGCAGTGGACTAAATCCTTTTCTAAGAGAAATCCTAACTCTTCTAAGTATCTTGTGGATATGTGTTCATTTCTATACTCAGAAAGGAGGTCCTGCTCAAAATTTCTTTAAGATGTTGTGAAGAGGTATTGTTGAAATGTTAAAGAATTTGATAATAAAGATCATATTCATGAAAAGCTCTACATTTTTCTCTCTCATTTTATTGTTTTTGTCTCTGACTCTGTCATAATTTGTTCCCAACATTCTCTCAAGCTGATCTCTTACATGATAGTACCTCTTTTGCCCTATCATTTTCTTCAAACGCAATGCTTCACTACTTGTTGATATGGTAATACCTTCTTTCTGACTGAATCTTGTGTATATACTGTTCAATAGAAGCTTACAGGACATGTAATCATTTTCTTTGGGATTAAGGAATGTTTCTTGTAGCCTCTTGAGCTCATCAGGCATTGCGGAATTCTTTTTGCCCCAGATTGAACATAACTTTCCATTTCAACAAAAAGTATATCTAGCTCAATCAACTTTCTAAAGTTGGAATCTGACAGCTGGTTGTGTTGTCCTCTGGAACATGGTGTTTGACACTGGTCCTTAATACCAATACTAAACAGTGAACATTCTCCCAACATCTTGTGTTGTCTTTCAAACTCTAAGCACAATAGTTTGTACCAATGTTTTCCTTTGGTCAATAAATACTGTGCAATACTAAATCTGGCCTTCTGGTGTGAAATTTCAATTCTCACAAATTTTTCATTAATGTTTGTACTTGGGATTTCAATACTCCAAGAATTCTTGGCTTCAATGTAGGGTTATATATCAATTCTGTGTTAGTTTTACTTTCCAAACCGTAAAATCTAAGTATCTGATCTAGCCTCTGCTTGTCCTCCAAGCCTGGTATA
>NW_027269179.1:0-20000 GCF_963676685.1 Mytilus edulis
AGGAGTTATCTATCTTTTCGGAATAAATTTGTCGGTATGTTTTTTTAACTCATAAACCGTTAACCGTATAACCCTGGAATGTTTTTATTTGAGTCCCCTGATTCCTAACTTAGAAAATAAGGTCAAGGTCAAAGGTCAAGGTCATATTTTAGATTTTCATATGTCTTTGATTTCCCTATAACTCTTGAACGGTTATAGATACAAAAAAATTAAGCAGTGAAAAATGCTTGGTACTTCAAGGGGCAACTTTTTTTACATTATGACTATATTGATTTTACCATCATGTAAGGGACATAACTCCCATCGATGGTTTTTAAAAGGCCATTTTTAGGCAAAACTCTTAAACAAAAGGTCCTTGACCCATAGGGTCTTTTGCAATGACCTTGTGGAGCAATGACCTTGACGAAGGTTACAAGGTCAAAGGTCAAGGTCATCAAATTATGTGGTTTTGGCACTATTTAAACAGTTTTATGTGTGTTTGAATTTCAACCAACCAACCAACCAACATACCAACCAACCAATCAATCAATCAATCAATCAATCAATCAATCAATCAATCATGATCATGATCAATCAACCAATAATGATCATGATCAATCAATCAATCATGTTTCCGTCTCATGTGTTTCTTATAGGGTTCAACCAACCAACCAACCAACCAACCAATCAATCAATCAATCATGATCATGATCAACCAATCATGTTTCCGTCTCATGTGTTTAATATAGGGTCCAAGATCTTCTTTGTGTCTTTTTCCGTGTTTCAATTGACCCTATCCAATGTGTTTAACCAACCAACCAACCAACCAACCAACCAACCAACTAATCAAGCAATCAATCAATCAATCAATCAATCAATCATGATCATGATCAATCAATCATGTTTCCGTCTCATGTGTTTAATATAGGGTCCAAGATCTTCTTTGTTTCTTTTTCCGTGTTTCAATTGACCCTATCCAACGTGTTTAACCAACCAACCAACCAACCAACCAATCAATCAATCATGATCATGATCAATCAATCATGTTTCCGTCTCATGTGTTTAATATAGGGTCCAAGATCTTCTTTGTTTCTTTTTCCGTGTTTCAATTGACCCTATCCAACGTGTTTAACCAATCAACCAACCAACTAATCAATTAATCAATCAATCAACTAATCAATCAATCATGATCATGATCAATCAATCATGTTTCCGTCTCATGTGTTTAATATAGGGTCCAAGATCTTCTTTGTTTCTTTTTCCGTGTTTCAATTGACCCTATCCAACGTGTTTAACCAACCAACCAACCAATCAATCAATCATGATCATGATCAATCAATCATGTTTCCGTCTCATGTGTTTAATATAGGGTCCAAGATCTTCTTTGTTTCTTTTTCCGTGTTTCAATTGACCCTATCCAACGTGTTTAACCAATCAACCAACCAACTAATCAATTAATCAATCAATCAACTAATCAATCAATCATGATCATGATCAATCAATCATGTTTCCGTCTCATGTGTTTAATATAGGGTCCAAGATCTTCTTTGTTTCTTTTTCCGTGTTTCAATTGACCCTATCCAACGTGTTTAACCAACCAACCAACCAATCAACCAACCAACTAACCAACTTATCAATCAATCAATCAATCAATCAATCAATCAATCTGTATGACTGTTTAATCATGACAGTTTATTGAAGGAACAAACTCTCAATTATTCAAGAAAAAATGAAATTTAATATTGTTCTTACGTCACTTCTGAAAAAAAAAAATCCACATGTTCTCTGAAACTACAAGTACAATCGACCTCAAATTTGCAGTCAGCAGGGCATACATGTACTAAACGTTTATAAAAAAACTTGGTGCAGATATCTCTCAAAGCTTTTCCTAGAGAAAAGAAATCGCAATGCCGTAAAAATAGCTTGCTAGGTCCGTAAATCTCAGTAAAAACCTACAATAAAATGTCCGCTCCGAGTTTGAAATACTAATCTGTGTTACAAACAGGTGCTGAAAAATGTACATTATCAGAAAATAATCAATAAATGTGTTTTAAAGTTACACCGGATCAATTAAATCCAAAACATGCACTACTTGTGAACTGTCATCAAAATGTCAATTTCCTACAATGACAAAAGAAATTACATTTTTGTACATTCCATCTCTATAGATGTTGTCTGTTTAACGTCCCCACCTAAAAAGAAATAAAAAAGACTATCTTTTCGTTATTATAAACCCGTGTCACGTGATGTGGCGCGCGCGCTGTACCTAAAATAAAAGAAAAACTTTCCAAACTAAACATGAAACTTCTCCGGTAACAATAATATAGACCCCATACAGAAACAAACAAACAAACAAACACCCCCCAATTCAATTAATTTTACAGGGGGAAAGACCCCCTACAATTGCTTTTTTAAAGCAATTGATTTATATTGTAAAAAACCTTTTTAACCATTCTGTTCCGTTAATAAAAAAAAAAAAAATCTCCCCGAGACCCCCTTTTGCCGCCACCCCCCTTTTTTTTTAACCCTCCAATTACAACTGAATGTAGGTTGTGTGCTATCTATCCTATCATTGTAAAACGAACGACAACTCCAGTTTTTTCCATATTATTAGGTCTTTCCACTTTTCTGTGGAAAGACCTATTGTTTTTCTTCTGATTATTTTTTTTTTTTCTTCCGCCTAATTTAGTTCTTGCGATAAACATTTGTTTCGCAATATGTCGCTTAGATATTTTGTATATGATATCGAACAGTTTATGCGCTTTTGAAATTTACCCTGCGTAAACGAATACTTTTCTTTGTAGGAGTTATCTCCCCAAACACTGTTTTCCTTGTTATGGCATCTCCTTCGCAACCGTTAAAGATTATGACAAATTTATTTTACAAAATTGTTCGTTACACCCTCAGTAATTTTTGGCGTATTTGGATCGAAGCGATTCGAAGAAATTTTATAGGAGTTATCTATCTTTTCGGAATAAATTTGTCGGTATGTTTTTTTAACTCATAAACCGTTAACCGTATAACCCTGGAATGTTTTTATTTGAGTCCCCTGATTCCTAACTTAGAAAATAAGGTCAAGGTCAAAGGTCAAGGTCATATTTTAGATTTTCATATGTCTTTGATTTCCCTATAACTCTTGAACGGTTATAGATACAAAAAAATTAAGCAGTGAAAAATGCTTGGTACTTCAAGGGGCAACTTTTTTTACATTATGACTATATTGATTTTACCATCATGTAAGGGACATAACTCCCATCGATGGTTTTTAAAAGGCCATTTTTAGGCAAAACTCTTAAACAAAAGGTCCTTGACCCATAGGGTCTTTTGCAATGACCTTGTGGAGCAATGACCTTGACGAAGGTTACAAGGTCAAAGGTCAAGGTCATCAAATTATGTGGTTTTGGCACTATTTAAACAGTTTTATGTGTGTTTGAATTTCAACCAACCAACCAACCAACATACCAACCAACCAATCAATCAATCAATCAATCAATCAATCAATCAATCAATCATGATCATGATCAATCAACCAATAATGATCATGATCAATCAATCAATCATGTTTCCGTCTCATGTGTTTCTTATAGGGTTCAACCAACCAACCAACCAACCAACCAATCAATCAATCAATCATGATCATGATCAACCAATCATGTTTCCGTCTCATGTGTTTAATATAGGGTCCAAGATCTTCTTTGTGTCTTTTTCCGTGTTTCAATTGACCCTATCCAATGTGTTTAACCAACCAACCAACCAACCAACCAACCAACCAACTAATCAAGCAATCAATCAATCAATCAATCAATCAATCATGATCATGATCAATCAATCATGTTTCCGTCTCATGTGTTTAATATAGGGTCCAAGATCTTCTTTGTTTCTTTTTCCGTGTTTCAATTGACCCTATCCAACGTGTTTAACCAACCAACCAACCAACCAACCAATCAATCAATCATGATCATGATCAATCAATCATGTTTCCGTCTCATGTGTTTAATATAGGGTCCAAGATCTTCTTTGTTTCTTTTTCCGTGTTTCAATTGACCCTATCCAACGTGTTTAACCAATCAACCAACCAACTAATCAATTAATCAATCAATCAACTAATCAATCAATCATGATCATGATCAATCAATCATGTTTCCGTCTCATGTGTTTAATATAGGGTCCAAGATCTTCTTTGTTTCTTTTTCCGTGTTTCAATTGACCCTATCCAACGTGTTTAACCAACCAACCAACCAATCAATCAATCATGATCATGATCAATCAATCATGTTTCCGTCTCATGTGTTTAATATAGGGTCCAAGATCTTCTTTGTTTCTTTTTCCGTGTTTCAATTGACCCTATCCAACGTGTTTAACCAATCAACCAACCAACTAATCAATTAATCAATCAATCAACTAATCAATCAATCATGATCATGATCAATCAATCATGTTTCCGTCTCATGTGTTTAATATAGGGTCCAAGATCTTCTTTGTTTCTTTTTCCGTGTTTCAATTGACCCTATCCAACGTGTTTAACCAACCAACCAACCAATCAACCAACCAACTAACCAACTTATCAATCAATCAATCAATCAATCAATCAATCAATCTGTATGACTGTTTAATCATGACAGTTTATTGAAGGAACAAACTCTCAATTATTCAAGAAAAAATGAAATTTAATATTGTTCTTACGTCACTTCTGAAAAAAAAAATCCACATGTTCTCTGAAACTACAAGTACAATCGACCTCAAAATTTGCAGTCAGCAGGGCATACATGTACTAAACGTTTATAAAAAAACTTGGTGCAGATATCTCTCAAAGCTTTTCCTAGAGAAAAGAAATCGCAATGCCGTAAAAATAGCTTGCTAGGTCCGTAAATCTCAGTAAAAACCTACAATAAAATGTCCGCTCCGAGTTTGAAATACTAATCTGTGTTACAAACAGGTGCTGAAAAATGTACATTATCAGAAAATAATCAATAAATGTGTTTTAAAGTTACACCGGATCAATTAAATCCAAAACATGCACTACTTGTGAACTGTCATCAAAATGTCAATTTCCTACAATGACAAAAGAAATTACATTTTTGTACATTCCATCTCTATAGATGTTGTCTGTTTAACGTCCCCACCTAAAAAGAAATAAAAAAGACTATCTTTTCGTTATTATAAACCCGTGTCACGTGATGTGGCGCGCGCGCTGTACCTAAAATAAAAGAAAAACTTTCCAAACTAAACATGAAACTTCTCCGGTAACAATAATATAGACCCCATACAGAAACAAACAAACAAACAAACACCCCCCAATTCAATTAATTTTACAGGGGGAAAGACCCCCTACAATTGCTTTTTTAAAGCAATTGATTTATATTGTAAAAAACCTTTTTAACCATTCTGTTCCGTTAATAAAAAAAAAAAAAATCTCCCCGAGACCCCCTTTTGCCGCCACCCCCTTTTTTTTTAACCCTCCAATTACAACTGAATGTAGGTTGTGTGCTATCTATCCTATCATTGTAAAACGAACGACAACTCCAGTTTTTTCCATATTATTAGGTCTTTCCACTTTTCTGTGGAAAGACCTATTGTTTTTCTTCTGATTATTTTTTTTTTTTCTTCCGCCTAATTTAGTTCTTGCGATAAACATTTGTTTCGCAATATGTCGCTTAGATATTTTGTATATGATATCGAACAGTTTATGCGCTTTTGAAATTTACCCTGCGTAAACGAATACTTTTCTTTGTAGGAGTTATCTCCCCAAACACTGTTTTCCTTGTTATGGCATCTCCTTCGCAACCGTTAAAGATTATGACAAATTTATTTTACAAAATTGTTCGTTACACCCTCAGTAATTTTTGGCGTATTTGGATCGAAGCGATTCGAAGAAATTTTATAGGAGTTATCTATCTTTTCGGAATAAATTTGTCGGTATGTTTTTTTAACTCATAAACCGTTAACCGTATAACCCTGGAATGTTTTTATTTGAGTCCCCTGATTCCTAACTTAGAAAATAAGGTCAAGGTCAAAGGTCAAGGTCATATTTTAGATTTTCATATGTCTTTGATTTCCCTATAACTCTTGAACGGTTATAGATACAAAAAAATTAAGCAGTGAAAAATGCTTGGTACTTCAAGGGGCAACTTTTTTTACATTATGACTATATTGATTTTACCATCATGTAAGGGACATAACTCCCATCGATGGTTTTTAAAAGGCCATTTTTAGGCAAAACTCTTAAACAAAAGGTCCTTGACCCATAGGGTCTTTTGCAATGACCTTGTGGAGCAATGACCTTGACGAAGGTTACAAGGTCAAAGGTCAAGGTCATCAAATTATGTGGTTTTGGCACTATTTAAACAGTTTTATGTGTGTTTGAATTTCAACCAACCAACCAACATACCAACCAACCAATCAATCAATCAATCAATCAATCAATCAATCAATCAATCATGATCATGATCAATCAACCAATAATGATCATGATCAATCAATCAATCATGTTTCCGTCTCATGTGTTTCTTATAGGGTTCAACCAACCAACCAACCAACCAACCAATCAATCAATCAATCATGATCATGATCAACCAATCATGTTTCCGTCTCATGTGTTTAATATAGGGTCCAAGATCTTCTTTGTGTCTTTTTCCGTGTTTCAATTGACCCTATCCAATGTGTTTAACCAACCAACCAACCAACCAACCAACCAACCAACTAATCAAGCAATCAATCAATCAATCAATCAATCAATCATGATCATGATCAATCAATCATGTTTCCGTCTCATGTGTTTAATATAGGGTCCAAGATCTTCTTTGTTTCTTTTTCCGTGTTTCAATTGACCCTATCCAACGTGTTTAACCAACCAACCAACCAACCAACCAATCAATCAATCATGATCATGATCAATCAATCATGTTTCCGTCTCATGTGTTTAATATAGGGTCCAAGATCTTCTTTGTTTCTTTTTCCGTGTTTCAATTGACCCTATCCAACGTGTTTAACCAATCAACCAACCAACTAATCAATTAATCAATCAATCAACTAATCAATCAATCATGATCATGATCAATCAATCATGTTTCCGTCTCATGTGTTTAATATAGGGTCCAAGATCTTCTTTGTTTCTTTTTCCGTGTTTCAATTGACCCTATCCAACGTGTTTAACCAACCAACCAACCAATCAATCAATCATGATCATGATCAATCAATCATGTTTCCGTCTCATGTGTTTAATATAGGGTCCAAGATCTTCTTTGTTTCTTTTTCCGTGTTTCAATTGACCCTATCCAACGTGTTTAACCAATCAACCAACCAACTAATCAATTAATCAATCAATCAACTAATCAATCAATCATGATCATGATCAATCAATCATGTTTCCGTCTCATGTGTTTAATATAGGGTCCAAGATCTTCTTTGTTTCTTTTTCCGTGTTTCAATTGACCCTATCCAACGTGTTTAACCAACCAACCAACCAATCAACCAACCAACTAACCAACTTATCAATCAATCAATCAATCAATCAATCAATCAATCTGTATGACTGTTTAATCATGACAGTTTATTGAAGGAACAAACTCTCAATTATTCAAGAAAAAATGAAATTTAATATTGTTCTTACGTCACTTCTGAAAAAAAAAATCCACATGTTCTCTGAAACTACAAGTACAATCGACCTCAAAATTTGCAGTCAGCAGGGCATACATGTACTAAACGTTTATAAAAAAACTTGGTGCAGATATCTCTCAAAGCTTTTCCTAGAGAAAAGAAATCGCAATGCCGTAAAAATAGCTTGCTAGGTCCGTAAATCTCAGTAAAAACCTACAATAAAATGTCCGCTCCGAGTTTGAAATACTAATCTGTGTTACAAACAGGTGCTGAAAAATGTACATTATCAGAAAATAATCAATAAATGTGTTTTAAAGTTACACCGGATCAATTAAATCCAAAACATGCACTACTTGTGAACTGTCATCAAAATGTCAATTTCCTACAATGACAAAAGAAATTACATTTTTGTACATTCCATCTCTATAGATGTTGTCTGTTTAACGTCCCCACCTAAAAAGAAATAAAAAAGACTATCTTTTCGTTATTATAAACCCGTGTCACGTGATGTGGCGCGCGCGCTGTACCTAAAATAAAAGAAAAACTTTCCAAACTAAACATGAAACTTCTCCGGTAACAATAATATAGACCCCATACAGAAACAAACAAACAAACAAACACCCCCCAATTCAATTAATTTTACAGGGGGAAAGACCCCCTACAATTGCTTTTTTAAAGCAATTGATTTATATTGTAAAAAACCTTTTTAACCATTCTGTTCCGTTAATAAAAAAAAAAAAAATCTCCCCGAGACCCCCTTTTGCCGCCACCCCCTTTTTTTTTAACCCTCCAATTACAACTGAATGTAGGTTGTGTGCTATCTATCCTATCATTGTAAAACGAACGACAACTCCAGTTTTTTCCATATTATTAGGTCTTTCCACTTTTCTGTGGAAAGACCTATTGTTTTTCTTCTGATTATTTTTTTTTTTTTCTTCCGCCTAATTTAGTTCTTGCGATAAACATTTGTTTCGCAATATGTCGCTTAGATATTTTGTATATGATATCGAACAGTTTATGCGCTTTTGAAATTTACCCTGCGTAAACGAATACTTTTCTTTGTAGGAGTTATCTCCCCAAACACTGTTTTCCTTGTTATGGCATCTCCTTCGCAACCGTTAAAGATTATGACAAATTTATTTTACAAAATTGTTCGTTACACCCTCAGTAATTTTTGGCGTATTTGGATCGAAGCGATTCGAAGAAATTTTATAGGAGTTATCTATCTTTTCGGAATAAATTTGTCGGTATGTTTTTTTAACTCATAAACCGTTAACCGTATAACCCTGGAATGTTTTTATTTGAGTCCCCTGATTCCTAACTTAGAAAATAAGGTCAAGGTCAAAGGTCAAGGTCATATTTTAGATTTTCATATGTCTTTGATTTCCCTATAACTCTTGAACGGTTATAGATACAAAAAAATTAAGCAGTGAAAAATGCTTGGTACTTCAAGGGGCAACTTTTTTTACATTATGACTATATTGATTTTACCATCATGTAAGGGACATAACTCCCATCGATGGTTTTTAAAAGGCCATTTTTAGGCAAAACTCTTAAACAAAAGGTCCTTGACCCATAGGGTCTTTTGCAATGACCTTGTGGAGCAATGACCTTGACGAAGGTTACAAGGTCAAAGGTCAAGGTCATCAAATTATGTGGTTTTGGCACTATTTAAACAGTTTTATGTGTGTTTGAATTTCAACCAACCAACCAACATACCAACCAACCAATCAATCAATCAATCAATCAATCAATCAATCAATCAATCATGATCATGATCAATCAACCAATAATGATCATGATCAATCAATCAATCATGTTTCCGTCTCATGTGTTTCTTATAGGGTTCAACCAACCAACCAACCAACCAACCAATCAATCAATCAATCATGATCATGATCAACCAATCATGTTTCCGTCTCATGTGTTTAATATAGGGTCCAAGATCTTCTTTGTGTCTTTTTCCGTGTTTCAATTGACCCTATCCAATGTGTTTAACCAACCAACCAACCAACCAACCAACCAACCAACCAACTAATCAAGCAATCAATCAATCAATCAATCAATCAATCATGATCATGATCAATCAATCATGTTTCCGTCTCATGTGTTTAATATAGGGTCCAAGATCTTCTTTGTTTCTTTTTCCGTGTTTCAATTGACCCTATCCAACGTGTTTAACCAACCAACCAACCAACCAACCAATCAATCAATCATGATCATGATCAATCAATCATGTTTCCGTCTCATGTGTTTAATATAGGGTCCAAGATCTTCTTTGTTTCTTTTTCCGTGTTTCAATTGACCCTATCCAACGTGTTTAACCAATCAACCAACCAACTAATCAATTAATCAATCAATCAACTAATCAATCAATCATGATCATGATCAATCAATCATGTTTCCGTCTCATGTGTTTAATATAGGGTCCAAGATCTTCTTTGTTTCTTTTTCCGTGTTTCAATTGACCCTATCCAACGTGTTTAACCAACCAACCAACCAATCAATCAATCATGATCATGATCAATCAATCATGTTTCCGTCTCATGTGTTTAATATAGGGTCCAAGATCTTCTTTGTTTCTTTTTCCGTGTTTCAATTGACCCTATCCAACGTGTTTAACCAATCAACCAACCAACTAATCAATTAATCAATCAATCAACTAATCAATCAATCATGATCATGATCAATCAATCATGTTTCCGTCTCATGTGTTTAATATAGGGTCCAAGATCTTCTTTGTTTCTTTTTCCGTGTTTCAATTGACCCTATCCAACGTGTTTAACCAACCAACCAACCAATCAACCAACCAACTAACCAACTTATCAATCAATCAATCAATCAATCAATCAATCAATCTGTATGACTGTTTAATCATGACAGTTTATTGAAGGAACAAACTCTCAATTATTCAAGAAAAAATGAAATTTAATATTGTTCTTACGTCACTTCTGAAAAAAAAAATCCACATGTTCTCTGAAACTACAAGTACAATCGACCTCAAAATTTGCAGTCAGCAGGGCATACATGTACTAAACGTTTATAAAAAAACTTGGTGCAGATATCTCTCAAAGCTTTTCCTAGAGAAAAGAAATCGCAATGCCGTAAAAATAGCTTGCTAGGTCCGTAAATCTCAGTAAAAACCTACAATAAAATGTCCGCTCCGAGTTTGAAATACTAATCTGTGTTACAAACAGGTGCTGAAAAATGTACATTATCAGAAAATAATCAATAAATGTGTTTTAAAGTTACACCGGATCAATTAAATCCAAAACATGCACTACTTGTGAACTGTCATCAAAATGTCAATTTCCTACAATGACAAAAGAAATTACATTTTTGTACATTCCATCTCTATAGATGTTGTCTGTTTAACGTCCCCACCTAAAAAGAAATAAAAAAGACTATCTTTTCGTTATTATAAACCCGTGTCACGTGATGTGGCGCGCGCGCTGTACCTAAAATAAAAGAAAAACTTTCCAAACTAAACATGAAACTTCTCCGGTAACAATAATATAGACCCCATACAGAAACAAACAAACAAACAAACACCCCCCAATTCAATTAATTTTACAGGGGGAAAGACCCCCTACAATTGCTTTTTTAAAGCAATTGATTTATATTGTAAAAAACCTTTTTAACCATTCTGTTCCGTTAATAAAAAAAAAAAAAATCTCCCCGAGACCCCCTTTTGCCGCCACCCCCTTTTTTTTTAACCCTCCAATTACAACTGAATGTAGGTTGTGTGCTATCTATCCTATCATTGTAAAACGAACGACAACTCCAGTTTTTTCCATATTATTAGGTCTTTCCACTTTTCTGTGGAAAGACCTATTGTTTTTCTTCTGATTATTTTTTTTTTTTTCTTCCGCCTAATTTAGTTCTTGCGATAAACATTTGTTTCGCAATATGTCGCTTAGATATTTTGTATATGATATCGAACAGTTTATGCGCTTTTGAAATTTACCCTGCGTAAACGAATACTTTTCTTTGTAGGAGTTATCTCCCCAAACACTGTTTTCCTTGTTATGGCATCTCCTTCGCAACCGTTAAAGATTATGACAAATTTATTTTACAAAATTGTTCGTTACACCCTCAGTAATTTTTGGCGTATTTGGATCGAAGCGATTCGAAGAAATTTTATAGGAGTTATCTATCTTTTCGGAATAAATTTGTCGGTATGTTTTTTTAACTCATAAACCGTTAACCGTATAACCCTGGAATGTTTTTATTTGAGTCCCCTGATTCCTAACTTAGAAAATAAGGTCAAGGTCAAAGGTCAAGGTCATATTTTAGATTTTCATATGTCTTTGATTTCCCTATAACTCTTGAACGGTTATAGATACAAAAAAATTAAGCAGTGAAAAATGCTTGGTACTTCAAGGGGCAACTTTTTTTACATTATGACTATATTGATTTTACCATCATGTAAGGGACATAACTCCCATCGATGGTTTTTAAAAGGCCATTTTTAGGCAAAACTCTTAAACAAAAGGTCCTTGACCCATAGGGTCTTTTGCAATGACCTTGTGGAGCAATGACCTTGACGAAGGTTACAAGGTCAAAGGTCAAGGTCATCAAATTATGTGGTTTTGGCACTATTTAAACAGTTTTATGTGTGTTTGAATTTCAACCAACCAACCAACATACCAACCAACCAATCAATCAATCAATCAATCAATCAATCAATCAATCAATCATGATCATGATCAATCAACCAATAATGATCATGATCAATCAATCAATCATGTTTCCGTCTCATGTGTTTCTTATAGGGTTCAACCAACCAACCAACCAACCAACCAATCAATCAATCAATCATGATCATGATCAACCAATCATGTTTCCGTCTCATGTGTTTAATATAGGGTCCAAGATCTTCTTTGTGTCTTTTTCCGTGTTTCAATTGACCCTATCCAATGTGTTTAACCAACCAACCAACCAACCAACCAACCAACCAACCAACTAATCAAGCAATCAATCAATCAATCAATCAATCAATCATGATCATGATCAATCAATCATGTTTCCGTCTCATGTGTTTAATATAGGGTCCAAGATCTTCTTTGTTTCTTTTTCCGTGTTTCAATTGACCCTATCCAACGTGTTTAACCAACCAACCAACCAACCAACCAATCAATCAATCATGATCATGATCAATCAATCATGTTTCCGTCTCATGTGTTTAATATAGGGTCCAAGATCTTCTTTGTTTCTTTTTCCGTGTTTCAATTGACCCTATCCAACGTGTTTAACCAATCAACCAACCAACTAATCAATTAATCAATCAATCAACTAATCAATCAATCATGATCATGATCAATCAATCATGTTTCCGTCTCATGTGTTTAATATAGGGTCCAAGATCTTCTTTGTTTCTTTTTCCGTGTTTCAATTGACCCTATCCAACGTGTTTAACCAACCAACCAACCAATCAATCAATCATGATCATGATCAATCAATCATGTTTCCGTCTCATGTGTTTAATATAGGGTCCAAGATCTTCTTTGTTTCTTTTTCCGTGTTTCAATTGACCCTATCCAACGTGTTTAACCAATCAACCAACCAACTAATCAATTAATCAATCAATCAACTAATCAATCAATCATGATCATGATCAATCAATCATGTTTCCGTCTCATGTGTTTAATATAGGGTCCAAGATCTTCTTTGTTTCTTTTTCCGTGTTTCAATTGACCCTATCCAACGTGTTTAACCAACCAACCAACCAATCAACCAACCAACTAACCAACTTATCAATCAATCAATCAATCAATCAATCAATCAATCTGTATGACTGTTTAATCATGACAGTTTATTGAAGGAACAAACTCTCAATTATTCAAGAAAAAATGAAATTTAATATTGTTCTTACGTCACTTCTGAAAAAAAAAATCCACATGTTCTCTGAAACTACAAGTACAATCGACCTCAAAATTTGCAGTCAGCAGGGCATACATGTACTAAACGTTTATAAAAAAACTTGGTGCAGATATCTCTCAAAGCTTTTCCTAGAGAAAAGAAATCGCAATGCCGTAAAAATAGCTTGCTAGGTCCGTAAATCTCAGTAAAAACCTACAATAAAATGTCCGCTCCGAGTTTGAAATACTAATCTGTGTTACAAACAGGTGCTGAAAAATGTACATTATCAGAAAATAATCAATAAATGTGTTTTAAAGTTACACCGGATCAATTAAATCCAAAACATGCACTACTTGTGAACTGTCATCAAAATGTCAATTTCCTACAATGACAAAAGAAATTACATTTTTGTACATTCCATCTCTATAGATGTTGTCTGTTTAACGTCCCCACCTAAAAAGAAATAAAAAAGACTATCTTTTCGTTATTATAAACCCGTGTCACGTGATGTGGCGCGCGCGCTGTACCTAAAATAAAAGAAAAACTTTCCAAACTAAACATGAAACTTCTCCGGTAACAATAATATAGACCCCATACAGAAACAAACAAACAAACAAACACCCCCCAATTCAATTAATTTTACAGGGGGAAAGACCCCCTACAATTGCTTTTTTAAAGCAATTGATTTATATTGTAAAAAACCTTTTTAACCATTCTGTTCCGTTAATAAAAAAAAAAAAAATCTCCCCGAGACCCCCTTTTGCCGCCACCCCCTTTTTTTTTAACCCTCCAATTACAACTGAATGTAGGTTGTGTGCTATCTATCCTATCATTGTAAAACGAACGACAACTCCAGTTTTTTCCATATTATTAGGTCTTTCCACTTTTCTGTGGAAAGACCTATTGTTTTTCTTCTGATTATTTTTTTTTTTTTCTTCCGCCTAATTTAGTTCTTGCGATAAACATTTGTTTCGCAATATGTCGCTTAGATATTTTGTATATGATATCGAACAGTTTATGCGCTTTTGAAATTTACCCTGCGTAAACGAATACTTTTCTTTGTAGGAGTTATCTCCCCAAACACTGTTTTCCTTGTTATGGCATCTCCTTCGCAACCGTTAAAGATTATGACAAATTTATTTTACAAAATTGTTCGTTACACCCTCAGTAATTTTTGGCGTATTTGGATCGAAGCGATTCGAAGAAATTTTATAGGAGTTATCTATCTTTTCGGAATAAATTTGTCGGTATGTTTTTTTAACTCATAAACCGTTAACCGTATAACCCTGGAATGTTTTTATTTGAGTCCCCTGATTCCTAACTTAGAAAATAAGGTCAAGGTCAAAGGTCAAGGTCATATTTTAGATTTTCATATGTCTTTGATTTCCCTATAACTCTTGAACGGTTATAGATACAAAAAAATTAAGCAGTGAAAAATGCTTGGTACTTCAAGGGGCAACTTTTTTTACATTATGACTATATTGATTTTACCATCATGTAAGGGACATAACTCCCATCGATGGTTTTTAAAAGGCCATTTTTAGGCAAAACTCTTAAACAAAAGGTCCTTGACCCATAGGGTCTTTTGCAATGACCTTGTGGAGCAATGACCTTGACGAAGGTTACAAGGTCAAAGGTCAAGGTCATCAAATTATGTGGTTTTGGCACTATTTAAACAGTTTTATGTGTGTTTGAATTTCAACCAACCAACCAACATACCAACCAACCAATCAATCAATCAATCAATCAATCAATCAATCAATCAATCATGATCATGATCAATCAACCAATAATGATCATGATCAATCAATCAATCATGTTTCCGTCTCATGTGTTTCTTATAGGGTTCAACCAACCAACCAACCAACCAACCAATCAATCAATCAATCATGATCATGATCAACCAATCATGTTTCCGTCTCATGTGTTTAATATAGGGTCCAAGATCTTCTTTGTGTCTTTTTCCGTGTTTCAATTGACCCTATCCAATGTGTTTAACCAACCAACCAACCAACCAACCAACCAACCAACTAATCAAGCAATCAATCAATCAATCAATCAATCAATCATGATCATGATCAATCAATCATGTTTCCGTCTCATGTGTTTAATATAGGGTCCAAGATCTTCTTTGTTTCTTTTTCCGTGTTTCAATTGACCCTATCCAACGTGTTTAACCAACCAACCAACCAACCAACCAATCAATCAATCATGATCATGATCAATCAATCATGTTTCCGTCTCATGTGTTTAATATAGGGTCCAAGATCTTCTTTGTTTCTTTTTCCGTGTTTCAATTGACCCTATCCAACGTGTTTAACCAATCAACCAACCAACTAATCAATTAATCAATCAATCAACTAATCAATCAATCATGATCATGATCAATCAATCATGTTTCCGTCTCATGTGTTTAATATAGGGTCCAAGATCTTCTTTGTTTCTTTTTCCGTGTTTCAATTGACCCTATCCAACGTGTTTAACCAACCAACCAACCAATCAATCAATCATGATCATGATCAATCAATCATGTTTCCGTCTCATGTGTTTAATATAGGGTCCAAGATCTTCTTTGTTTCTTTTTCCGTGTTTCAATTGACCCTATCCAACGTGTTTAACCAATCAACCAACCAACTAATCAATTAATCAATCAATCAACTAATCAATCAATCATGATCATGATCAATCAATCATGTTTCCGTCTCATGTGTTTAATATAGGGTCCAAGATCTTCTTTGTTTCTTTTTCCGTGTTTCAATTGACCCTATCCAACGTGTTTAACCAACCAACCAACCAATCAACCAACCAACTAACCAACTTATCAATCAATCAATCAATCAATCAATCAATCAATCTGTATGACTGTTTAATCATGACAGTTTATTGAAGGAACAAACTCTCAATTATTCAAGAAAAAATGAAATTTAATATTGTTCTTACGTCACTTCTGAAAAAAAAAATCCACATGTTCTCTGAAACTACAAGTACAATCGACCTCAAAATTTGCAGTCAGCAGGGCATACATGTACTAAACGTTTATAAAAAAACTTGGTGCAGATATCTCTCAAAGCTTTTCCTAGAGAAAAGAAATCGCAATGCCGTAAAAATAGCTTGCTAGGTCCGTAAATCTCAGTAAAAACCTACAATAAAATGTCCGCTCCGAGTTTGAAATACTAATCTGTGTTACAAACAGGTGCTGAAAAATGTACATTATCAGAAAATAATCAATAAATGTGTTTTAAAGTTACACCGGATCAATTAAATCCAAAACATGCACTACTTGTGAACTGTCATCAAAATGTCAATTTCCTACAATGACAAAAGAAATTACATTTTTGTACATTCCATCTCTATAGATGTTGTCTGTTTAACGTCCCCACCTAAAAAGAAATAAAAAAGACTATCTTTTCGTTATTATAAACCCGTGTCACGTGATGTGGCGCGCGCGCTGTACCTAAAATAAAAGAAAAACTTTCCAAACTAAACATGAAACTTCTCCGGTAACAATAATATAGACCCCATACAGAAACAAACAAACAAACAAACACCCCCCAATTCAATTAATTTTACAGGGGGAAAGACCCCCTACAATTGCTTTTTTAAAGCAATTGATTTATATTGTAAAAAACCTTTTTAACCATTCTGTTCCGTTAATAAAAAAAAAAAAAATCTCCCCGAGACCCCCTTTTGCCGCCACCCCCTTTTTTTTTAACCCTCCAATTACAACTGAATGTAGGTTGTGTGCTATCTATCCTATCATTGTAAAACGAACGACAACTCCAGTTTTTTCCATATTATTAGGTCTTTCCACTTTTCTGTGGAAAGACCTATTGTTTTTCTTCTGATTATTTTTTTTTTTTTCTTCCGCCTAATTTAGTTCTTGCGATAAACATTTGTTTCGCAATATGTCGCTTAGATATTTTGTATATGATATCGAACAGTTTATGCGCTTTTGAAATTTACCCTGCGTAAACGAATACTTTTCTTTGTAGGAGTTATCTCCCCAAACACTGTTTTCCTTGTTATGGCATCTCCTTCGCAACCGTTAAAGATTATGACAAATTTATTTTACAAAATTGTTCGTTACACCCTCAGTAATTTTTGGCGTATTTGGATCGAAGCGATTCGAAGAAATTTTATAGGAGTTATCTATCTTTTCGGAATAAATTTGTCGGTATGTTTTTTTAACTCATAAACCGTTAACCGTATAACCCTGGAATGTTTTTATTTGAGTCCCCTGATTCCTAACTTAGAAAATAAGGTCAAGGTCAAAGGTCAAGGTCATATTTTAGATTTTCATATGTCTTTGATTTCCCTATAACTCTTGAACGGTTATAGATACAAAAAAATTAAGCAGTGAAAAATGCTTGGTACTTCAAGGGGCAACTTTTTTTACATTATGACTATATTGATTTTACCATCATGTAAGGGACATAACTCCCATCGATGGTTTTTAAAAGGCCATTTTTAGGCAAAACTCTTAAACAAAAGGTCCTTGACCCATAGGGTCTTTTGCAATGACCTTGTGGAGCAATGACCTTGACGAAGGTTACAAGGTCAAAGGTCAAGGTCATCAAATTATGTGGTTTTGGCACTATTTAAACAGTTTTATGTGTGTTTGAATTTCAACCAACCAACCAACATACCAACCAACCAATCAATCAATCAATCAATCAATCAATCAATCAATCAATCATGATCATGATCAATCAACCAATAATGATCATGATCAATCAATCAATCATGTTTCCGTCTCATGTGTTTCTTATAGGGTTCAACCAACCAACCAACCAACCAACCAATCAATCAATCAATCATGATCATGATCAACCAATCATGTTTCCGTCTCATGTGTTTAATATAGGGTCCAAGATCTTCTTTGTGTCTTTTTCCGTGTTTCAATTGACCCTATCCAATGTGTTTAACCAACCAACCAACCAACCAACCAACCAACCAACTAATCAAGCAATCAATCAATCAATCAATCAATCAATCATGATCATGATCAATCAATCATGTTTCCGTCTCATGTGTTTAATATAGGGTCCAAGATCTTCTTTGTTTCTTTTTCCGTGTTTCAATTGACCCTATCCAACGTGTTTAACCAACCAACCAACCAACCAACCAATCAATCAATCATGATCATGATCAATCAATCATGTTTCCGTCTCATGTGTTTAATATAGGGTCCAAGATCTTCTTTGTTTCTTTTTCCGTGTTTCAATTGACCCTATCCAACGTGTTTAACCAATCAACCAACCAACTAATCAATTAATCAATCAATCAACTAATCAATCAATCATGATCATGATCAATCAATCATGTTTCCGTCTCATGTGTTTAATATAGGGTCCAAGATCTTCTTTGTTTCTTTTTCCGTGTTTCAATTGACCCTATCCAACGTGTTTAACCAACCAACCAACCAATCAATCAATCATGATCATGATCAATCAATCATGTTTCCGTCTCATGTGTTTAATATAGGGTCCAAGATCTTCTTTGTTTCTTTTTCCGTGTTTCAATTGACCCTATCCAACGTGTTTAACCAATCAACCAACCAACTAATCAATTAATCAATCAATCAACTAATCAATCAATCATGATCATGATCAATCAATCATGTTTCCGTCTCATGTGTTTAATATAGGGTCCAAGATCTTCTTTGTTTCTTTTTCCGTGTTTCAATTGACCCTATCCAACGTGTTTAACCAACCAACCAACCAATCAACCAACCAACTAACCAACTTATCAATCAATCAATCAATCAATCAATCAATCAATCTGTATGACTGTTTAATCATGACAGTTTATTGAAGGAACAAACTCTCAATTATTCAAGAAAAAATGAAATTTAATATTGTTCTTACGTCACTTCTGAAAAAAAAAATCCACATGTTCTCTGAAACTACAAGTACAATCGACCTCAAAATTTGCAGTCAGCAGGGCATACATGTACTAAACGTTTATAAAAAAACTTGGTGCAGATATCTCTCAAAGCTTTTCCTAGAGAAAAGAAATCGCAATGCCGTAAAAATAGCTTGCTAGGTCCGTAAATCTCAGTAAAAACCTACAATAAAATGTCCGCTCCGAGTTTGAAATACTAATCTGTGTTACAAACAGGTGCTGAAAAATGTACATTATCAGAAAATAATCAATAAATGTGTTTTAAAGTTACACCGGATCAATTAAATCCAAAACATGCACTACTTGTGAACTGTCATCAAAATGTCAATTTCCTACAATGACAAAAGAAATTACATTTTTGTACATTCCATCTCTATAGATGTTGTCTGTTTAACGTCCCCACCTAAAAAGAAATAAAAAAGACTATCTTTTCGTTATTATAAACCCGTGTCACGTGATGTGGCGCGCGCGCTGTACCTAAAATAAAAGAAAAACTTTCCAAACTAAACATGAAACTTCTCCGGTAACAATAATATAGACCCCATACAGAAACAAACAAACAAACAAACACCCCCCAATTCAATTAATTTTACAGGGGGAAAGACCCCCTACAATTGCTTTTTTAAAGCAATTGATTTATATTGTAAAAAACCTTTTTA